>NC_069000.1:7000350-7011603 GCF_001194135.2 Octopus bimaculoides
CTTCGCGCTTTAGTCTGCCCTCTATTATTTATCTTCTTTCTCTCCATGAAATTCAATTGAATTTCATGGAGAGAAAGAAGATAAATAATAGAGGGCAGACTAAAGCGCGAAGGTATGAGATGTTTGAGGCCGTAAATAAATAAAAATCTCTATCTTTTCTGCATCTTGGTGACTTTGTCGTAGTATGTCAGCAGAGAAGAGATTGAGATAATTTAGAATGGATTTCTCATTTATATATAGCCAGAACCTGAAGACCTTAAGGAAAAACGAGAGAGAGAGAGAGAGGGACTGATTTAGAGAGGATGGAGGGGTAGACAGAGGAATGGCGGGAGAAAAGATCATCATCATCATATATATATATATATATATATAAATAAAGAGAGAGAGAGAGGGGGGACCAGTCAAGCTGCACATCACGCTGTAATCTTCGGCAAATATCTGTGACTATTTGTGGTGGACAGAAACTGAAAGAAACCTGTGATGTATGTGTGTTTTACTCTTGTGATAGTTGTAAATGATTGTTACTGTCATGCAAGCAATAGCCATCAGTTCAAATTTGTGGAAAACTTGTCTGATCATGGGGAAATATCACCTTACTTGGAAACGGGTGTGAGTTGGCAACAGGAAGGACATCTGGCCATAGAATATGTGCCTCAACAAATTCCACTCAATCCGTGAAAGAGTGGACATATACAAAAGTATTAATACATATTCATTACATGCAGATCACATGGAAGTAAATATCACATGCAGCAATTTAGACACATCAAAAAGCTGATACCTGTAAAGGAGGCAAACAATTTTTATTTTCCGCAACAGAAAACTTGGCAATAAAAATAACAGTGTTTGAAATTAAAAACATTAAAATTTAATTTAAAAAAAAAAAAAAAAAAAAAACAATTTTAATATGGATATTTTGAATAAAATTTGAAAACAGCAAATAGAAACAATTCTGTTGATTTGGTGAAGTTTACAAGACGCAAACATTGGTGATGGCTTTTCAACAGTTTATTTAAGCCAAAAACTGGTTTGTGCACAATCATTAAAAGTTAATGTGTAAATAGCAAAACCCCTAAGGATTGAGTTCTGAACCATAGCCAAGTGTGTTGATGTGCAGTAGGCAACTGTCGAGGATCATTGTCACTGTAAATTCTAAAACTATTGATGACCGTCTTAATATAGTGTCTTTAGCAGGATCTGTCCCTTTTTATAAACCCTTGAAAACTGTTTCTATGTAATTTGACAGAATCTGTCCCTTTCTCCAATGTTGCACACTGAAGAGATCAAACTCAAACATTGCAAGCTAATAGAACGGCCATCAAATATAGACTGCTTCAAGTAAGGGTGAATATACTCCATGGTCCCTATTAATAAACAAGGGCAAATGAGTCATGAGGGTTCAGTGTGTTGCTAATAGAGCCAGCTGTGCCCTGCAGCCAACATTCTGTTGCGTTGTCCAACTGTCACTACCCGAACTGCCCGAGTCATTTCAGTGTTGCCTTAATCACAACTCCTTGGGAAAACATTGAAAGGAGGCCCCATTTACATCCTTTTACAATAACAGCAGTTAAATGTAGTATTTCAAAGGAACATAAATACACTATTGAATAAACACCGCTTTGGGTTACCTGCTGACATCTATATGAAGAGAACTGGGTACAAGACAATGGGTCGTGACGAAGAGAACTACCAATTTCTTAATCAGTTTACCCAGTACTGAATAAATTTCACTATTTAGGTTTTTGGCATATGCTGGTACAAATTACTCCTTGATACTGGGAGAAAAATGGTAAAGTGCTAATCAGAAAATTTTATTTGGTCAAAAACTGAATTTAGAATTGCCATTTACCTTGGCACAGAATTCTGGTGAAATAATGGAACTACTGACAAAGGCAGCATGTCTTTTTATTTTTTTAATTTTTTTTTTATAAAACGTTTATATATTGGACTTTATTTTCAATGAATTTAAAAAAATAATCATTTTTTTTTTTAAACAATGCATTGGAACCCAAACCAAATGATAAAATCGTTTTAAACCCAGTATTTTTCATTTAGGATGAATATGAAGAATGTACTCTTGCTGACAATGGATAGATTTAAAAACTGGGAAGAATTTATCAGAAAGACATACATCTTACTCTCACACTTAGAATCTTTACTTTTGGCAAAAAGTTTCAAGGATATTGCAGTTCTTATTGAAAGAAATTTGGTAGTATTTTCATTAACATTAACAAGAAGAATATATTAGAAAAAATATACAATTTTAGTTACAGGTTAACTTTATAAACCTGTTTCTAATACACATTCATTATATATACACATACACACACATATGCATATACAGATATTATATGTATATGCATATACATACACAAACACACAAGTATGTTTGAATGCAGAAATGATAGTAAGAGAACTTATTACACAAAGTTTATTCATTCAAAGTTGAGGATTCATTCTGTTGTAACTAAGAATTTCTCACAAAGGGAAAAACTGAGTGACAAATTTAGAAGCATCAGTTTTGAATCAATAAATATATTTTTGATCTTTGGGTTGACAGAGGACAATTTAATAGTCAGCAACATTAAAGGGTCCCTGTATTAAAAGCAACTGTGAAACCCGCACACATCCAAAATTCCTAATGTAAGAGGTAAATGTTAAAAAAGAAAAAATTTCTATACATATGTGAGAGAGTCCATTTCTTAATGATGCTAAAATGTGATGGGGCATAAATTTGTTCAGGGTCTCTACAAATAGCACAACGATGCATCAAGTTGGATTGGAAGGTAAAAAGTGAGAGTAATGTTTGTTCTGTGGAGGATTTTTACTCAAAGGTCAGACCACCACAGAACTATTCAGAAAATAATAAATGCTGTACTGTTAAGAAAAACAAAAAAATGTTTGGCTAGTTTTAAATTCTGAAATAAAGAATTGAACACAAATTCTAAAATATCCAGCAATTGATCTGAAGAATTATTTGAATGAATTTTTTTTTTTTTTAAATTTGGAAAATGGTTAAAGAGATGTCTTTTACTAATTGTAGGAATTTGTTTGTAGAAGTAATTGATAATAGAATCACTCAGTCTTGGACAAAATGTAATAGTCGTGCATATAGGCTAGAATAGCTATAGGCTGTCCAAGAATTAGTGACAGCCATACTGCCATGTTTCCATATTTACCATAATTACGAGAATCCACAATCACTGCCAATGGTACCTGGAAAACGAAACAAAAATAATATCTACATAGAGAAAATTGATGCATAAACACCAAAAATATATATTAAGCTCAATAATAGGTCATTAAACTCCAACATGTAACATTCTAGTCAATCCAGATGGAACCAACTTGCATGTATATACAGAATTGGCTAAAGTGATCTTTTAGAGCAACATATGAATAAAGAAAAAAAGAAGCTGATCATCTGTCTGTTAAAAGATCTATCTCGAGGGGGAGATAACCCCTGTCACAACATATTTACAAAGGGAGGCAAAAAATTGAGAGAGAATGTGTAAGATAGTGTTATCACCATAGTAACTAACAAGTTTTGATTTAAAAATGTAATTTTAAGTGCAAGCCTGTCAACACAGTGCAACAGACTTCAAAATATAACTATATGTACGTGTGTAATACATGGTTATTTTTTTGTTGTTGTCTGTATATGTTTTTGTAGGTCTTTCAGTATATAGGCAACACATCAAACTTTAAATAAAAGCTTTTACTATAATGACAAGTTGTTGTTAAGAGAGAGAGTGTGTGAAAGAATTAAAATTTGCTTCAAGAACTAAAAAAAGCAGGTTGTTGTTGAGCATATAAATGTGATCATTGTAGTAGGCTTCTGCTGAAGGATATATTTCATCTTGACTAGGTTGTTACCCGGCAGTGTAGCAACAGGTACCAACTAGTAGTTCATAATTTGTGCTCAACAACTGTTTCACTAGCAATAAACATGATTATTTCTAAAATTTCATCATAAACTTTTATAGAAATTAATCTTTTACAAAGATATATCATCAATTTTTCTTTCTTTTTCTTTTTTTTAATTGCTAAAATTATTTTGGAATGTGTGACACTCACCTGGAGGCACATGCCCATAAATGCCCACCAGCGGAACATTTTCAATGGCACACTGACCAAATACTGAAATAAAAAGATAGTGGAGATATTTAGTTTATTGAAATTTACACATTTAAAGACGATTTCTAACAGAGGTACAATGTCTTAACCTTTCTACTGCAAAAACCAGATATATCCACTCAAAATTTCATTACCGTTAACTGTACGAAGCAGTTTTATAAACCAATCTATCTTTTGTTGAGAAATGTCATGCTTGAAGCTATTTCCTGAGACAGGTCAAGTTTATTGAGGCAACATGACTTGCAGAAAATACCAATTTTTTTCTTGTAGATATTCAACATCATTACTGGAAATAACCATGAAATTTATTTTGCAGTGAAAGGGTTAAATCATTGTGGCTCTAGCATTAGTACAAGCTGAAGTTGATACATGATGACAATGATAATACTGACAATGGTGATAGTGATGGTTGAGATGATGATGATGATGATGATGATGATGATGATGATGACCATGACTGTGGTGAAATGATACTTACTTCATGGAAAAAAGCCGAGAGTAAAAATACTAAACAGGATGCCGTGAATTTGGAATGGCCTCGTTTTACCAATGGTTTATATAGGTGTCTGTTGAAATATTAAAAGAGATTTCAATGGAAAAGTTGTAAATAAAATAATTTTAGATATATAAAGAAGGATTAATTATTAAGACAACAATGAAAGTCAACATGCACTAACGAGGTTTCAAAAGGCAATGAAAACTTGGAAGAAGAAAAAATGTAAATCATGGGGTAATTTTTCATTCAAATCACAATTTAAGAATTAATTGTAGTGTTCGTAAAATTTAAAAATATACAAAAAAATATTTAATCCATATATTTTGTCAAACAAACAAATAAATATATATATACACACACATGCATACGAGGGGTGCTGAAAAGTTCCTGGCTTTAAGGGTATTGTGAAAGGCCTGGTTGGAGGCCCAACCTCCCAAGGGCTTTAAAATAACTGAAGGACTGCTGCAATAAGTGTGTGACTCTTATGTTGAATGAAATCATAATTAACTAATTATCTTCTTGTATTTTCTTTTACCCAAAGCCAGGAACTCTTCAGCAGGCCCCTCATATATATAGCTTCCATTATTTAGGTGACCAAGTCAGTAGTTGGGGTGGATGCTCTGAGATGCTAGAATAAGAATTGGCTGTAAGGGCCTCACGCTCAGAGTGAAAGGTAGACTGTATGATGCCTGTGTGCGAACAGCTATGCTACACGGCTTGGAAAGCTGACGTTAAACAACAACGATGATGATGATATATATATATATATATATATATATATATATATATATATATATATATATATAGATAGATAGATATGTTCCCACACACATACATAATGGGCTTCTTTCATTTTCTATCTACCAAATCCACTCACAAGGCCTTGATCAATTTGGAGCCATTTGTACAGAAATGCTGATACTGAGTTTGAGTCAGGATTAGGATGTTGTTTTAAACAATTATATTCCATCTAAACCTACACCCACCCCAAAGAAAATAGGAATCTTTGTGAATGACATGACATGTAAACATGTGGAGCCAAGGAAGTGAAGTAGAAGTCACAGTCAAGGGTAAAGGGTCAGTTTGAGATATCAAACAAATAAAACAAAAAGAGTTCCGTGCTAACCTGCTTGCCCATCGGTGAACTGGAATATTCCAACTTTTCCAAAAGTAACTCACAGTCTCAGAATTCCTGCAAAAAATTATTAGAAAGCAATAATAAATCTCTGAGTATTAGGTTGATGTAATTATCTAGCCACCTCCCCATTAATTTCAGGCTAGATAATTACATCAACCCAATACTTGAAAGATACTTTATTTTATTGACCTCAAAAGGATGAAAGGCTAAAATCAACCTCAGCAGAATTTGAACCCGGAATGTACAGCTTGCTAATGATTCTATCATCTCACTGTCTTAATAATAATGATTTCAAATTTTGGCACAAGGCCAGCAATTTGGGGAAAGGTGCAAGTTGATTACATCAATCCCAGTACTCAGCTGGCACTTATTTTATCGCCCCAAAAGGAAGAAAGGCAAAGTCGACATCAGCGGAATTTGAACTCAGATTGTCAAGATGGATGAAATGCTCCTAAGCATTTTGCTTGGCACAGTTATATTTCTGCCAGCTTGCCCCAATAATAATGACAATAATAATAATAATAGACTAATGCTCACCACCAATCATGGTAAAATTCTCTGTCTCCAAACTGCAAAAGTTCTGCAACCACATTCAAACAGGAATGGAAGAACCAATAAAAGAAAATCAGCCAAATCATATGGTTTGGAATCTGTAAGAAGACAAAATATTTTGAAAACATCAGTAAAATCCTCTGCTACCAATCAATTAGTGTAATTAAGGTAATTACTAAAAAGAAATATTTTCCTTGTTGCCTTGTTCAAATATCAGTTGATTGAGAATAATGAATAAAAAAAAAATAAAAGAAATATATTCCAAATGATAACAGAATGGTAAATGATTTGGATAGAAACCAAACTATTTGAGACGTTGTCAAGGAAATGACATTATTGATGGAACAATGAGAGAAAATAGTATGAAAAAAAAAAAAAATGTCTAGAAATTTCTAAAGAAGAAACAGGAACCATTCCTGTCATTCCACTGAAAATAAACAACAATAATGGTGTGCAACAAAAGGAAAAAAAAGAAAAAATGAAAATAATTGAGGTTGAAAATATACCACAATAATTGTATGATTGGTGGCTATGTGGTTAAGAAGTTTGCTTGCTGACCATGTGGATTTAGGTATTTTCTGTTGAGATATGTCAAGTTCACTGAGGCACCGTAACTAACAAAAAATACCAATTCTATTTAACATCATTACAAAAATAACCATGAAATTTAATTTTACAATGAAAGGTTTAAAATACCCACCATATAAAAAAAGGCAGTTTTAGCTGTTTTGATATATTTTAGTGAAAAATTAGTATAAAGCAAGAACTAGATTTATGTAACAATGAGTTTGGTATTGACAGAATCAGAATTACTTACAGCTAATTTTAGAAGTCTTTCAAAAGACCTTTTTATATCCATTTCAGCAAGTGGCTTCATAGAATTTCGGACAATTGGCTCCAACCACTGGAAGAAATAAAAAAGAATTAATATTAGAATCTGCACCCATTTTACAAAAGATCAATGAAACTCATTTTACTGTTGTTGAAATTGCTTAGCCCCAGGTCAGGCTTGATCCAGCAGGCCCATGATCAAAGGTATTCTAGTTCTGATCAGGCTTGATCCAGCAGGCCCATGATCAAAGGTGTTCTAGTTCTGATCATCCTCTCTTCTCTGCAGACACAGTTTACATAGGACTGCATTATCCAATGTGTCCTTTTTTTGTTGTTTAGACCTAGTTCAGCTCTGCTACCTTGAAAGTTAACCCCTTTTTCAGGACATATTTGGTGCACTCATTTCAAACTGCCATCAATTTTGACCAATCAGCAAATCTAATTTTCAAAATACGAATGTCCCCTTCCATGCTGACACTGAAACACTGAAATTAAGGACCCCCAATTGCACTTCACATTTTGGTCCCTTAGAAGTTAGTGAAAATTCGTTGAGTCATTTTCCAGTAATTTTGCAAACACAGACAAAGACAAGTGATTACAATACCCTGCTTTCGCTTACACATGCAGGATAATTAATGTGGTCAGAGGAGTGTTTACAGCACTATGTAGATACAAGTTTAACCATGAAAGTAAAGTAAAACACTAACCTGTTGTAACAGAGCAAGCATCACCTGCCACAGAAAGATCTGGAAAATTTGAAAGAACAAAAATTTACTGTAAAAAGAATTTTGTGAAAATAAATTTTCAAAAATACACAAAATTACAAAAATGTACAAAATTGGAAAATCTTAATACATTTGTGTTGCAATATCCAAATGCAATAGTTTTCACAAAGAAATGCCAACAAATTCTCTGTTTTCATTTTCTGCACTCTTTATATTTTTTAATATTAACTTGGATGCTAGAATTATTGATACTATAATGCAGCAGCTTTAGCATTTGGTTCTCAGACAACAAGGAATAAAAAAAAACATTCTTTGATTTGGTTTTCATGCCTATCCTCGCCTATGGTTATGAATGTTGGGTAATGACAGAGGCATGGCTCAGTGGTTAGATTGTCAGGCTTACAATCATGAGCTCATGAGTTTGATTCCCAGACCGAGTTGTGCGTTATGTTCTTCAGCAACATACTTTATTTCATGTTGCTCCAGTTCAGAGAAAATGGATGGATATTAACTTTTTTCTTCAGTATCAAAAATATAGAAACAATGGATGGACAGAAATTCTCTTTGCAGAACTCATTCCAACTTAAAAATAGCTGTTGCTGCATTTACCATATTAAATGTAAATACACACACACACACACATATATATATATATATATAAGGAAGAAAGAAAAGCATTTAACACTTACCATTTCAATAAAGCGTTTTAGGAGAAATGATTTTCGGATTCGAGAACTGCGGGGAAAATTGAGTTCATAACACAAGGTGGGTGCGAACATGAAGTAGTGCAGATCTAGAAATACAGAGGTTGGGTAATTGTGATTACAACCATTTTGCATGCGTACAACAGGAAGAAGACAATGTGAAGAGCAGCAGGAAATGAACTAGATATTGATAACACATCAAAGTGTGTGGGTGTGGGGTGAACAGAAGCATATTGAGTGCATACAATAACAATGGCGAGAGCAGTGTAAGTATTTTGTCCAGCATGCTAACGATTCTGCCAGCTAGCCACCTTACAATAATAATAAAAATAATAATATTATTGGTTTCAAATTTTGGCACAATGCCAGTAATTTCAAGAAAGAGGTAAGTCGATTACATCAACTTCAGTGATCAACTGGTACTTATAATAATGGCAACAGAGACTGTGAACAGGGTTTGAGAACAAGAAGGTTGACAAATATTGACATTGGAATGGATAAACAACAATGCTGAGTGGAACTGTTGCAGGGATAACAGATGGGTTGAGGGAAATTACAGCTGAGGTCAAGTGAAGTGTTGAGTGGAGCTTATAATTAAAAATCAACAAAAGATCTTGAGCAGAAGCAGCAGCCAAGGTTAGCAGATGTAGTGAGTATAACAGCAGTTAGGGTTAGCAGATATTTTGAGTTGGGGAGATGATAAGGCTAACAATATATGTGAAGTAAATAACTTGAGACTGTCAGAAATGTGGTGTTGGTCAGTAACTAGGATTAAAGGATATATCGAGAAGGTATAGGGAGTGGATCAATAACTAAGAAATAAGGAGTGCGGGAATAAGTAGGACTAGAAGATTATTTTTTTTACTTGCTCTGTCTGATAAGAGAAGCAATGCCAATAGCTTTCTCAAGTCCTCCAAGACCAATGAGATTCATGCCATTAGTGTTCCTTTTGAATTTTTATCAGGAAAAACATCATTTTTATCATTTTTTTTTTTTTTGCTTTTTTATCTTTTACTTGTTTCAGTCATTAGACTATAGCCATGCTGGGGCACTGCTTTGAAGATATATGGGGCGGAGCAATAACTAGGACTATAATGCATATTGAGTAACAGAAGAGTAAGTAGGAGTTTTGAGAGCAAAGTACTCTCTGAAGATGGGAAATAGAGTACAAGAGACATAAAGTACTCACCTTTAAGATTTAGATTATTTGGATATGTAACTAATTGGCTGCCAACTTTACCACTTTGAGGAATTTTCCTTCCTAGAGAAAGAAAAATTTGAGATTTGATCTATATATTAATTTTACATATAACAATACCCCTGATCAATAAATTAATCCTTGGTTCATAAACGATGCATTCAATTGATAAACAACACCTCCAATCAATAAACAATGCCCCTGATCCATAAATGATATTTAAATGAAAAATAAGAAAATGGAGATATAGCATTTGATAAAGATTTATTATTATAAGTCTCAAGTTACTCTGATGATTATTAAAAAAAAATTGGGAATCTGCATCATATACAATGCATGGATGCCAGGGAAACGAGATACACAAGACAGACAAAGGAGTTAAAGAAAAGGAGGTCGTTGTACTAAATATTTATTGCTGTTTAACCTCAGGTTAGCCTTCATTCAACAAACTGATGATCCAAGCTATTCCTGGCTTTTTTTTGTTTTTGTTTTTAAAGTAATTCAGAAAGAGGCTACTTCTTCTGATTTGTGAAGGTTTGTGCTATGATTTAGCATTTTAACTATTCTGTCACCTATGCTTTTGTATTCAAAATGTTTTGACTAAGGATTTCATTTTTATTCACTTCTCAGTGACAAAATCTTTTTCACTGTTATTTCACTTTTCTATAATGGCGGCACTTTTCAAACAAAACCTCTCATAGTTGCCTCATGTTTTGACTACACAGGCATTTGGGTCAATAGTCAAAATTTAGCACAATGACCTTGTTTTCATTGATACAACCACAAACATCATTCGTATCAATCTATTTTAAATAAACTCAATAAAAATATGGAAATCAAAGTAACGGCCAGCTTATATTTGTTTCCTTTTTAAAGTTTGTTTTATCTCTGTTCATCCTGTTCAACCCTCAGTGATCTCTGTGAGTTGATCTCTAATCAAAGACATTCTAGCCACACTGCCCTATCTTAACAAACATAGTCTGGATATCAAGGAATAAATTAACCAACTCATGCCAGCACAGAAAAATGAAGAAACAATATATATATATATATATATATACACATATACCTACCTTCAGAGGAGCTGAATGACTTGTGTCGTTTTAAAGGTGTCTCTCTCATTACTTGAGTACGGCACCAACTATTAACACTGCAATATGAAACTAACTTCAAGAAGACAATGGTGTAGAAACCTAACGTCACAATGGAAAAGGCTGAAACAACAATAACAATAATATTAGTTTCAAATTTTGGCACAAGGCCAGCAATTTCAGGGAAGGGAGTAAGTCAATTACACCGACCCCAGTATGCAACTGGTACTTATTTTATCGACCCCAAAAGAATGATAGGTAAAATCAACCTCAGTGAAATTTGAACTTAGGACATGAAGACAGACGAAATGCCACTAAGCATTTTGCCCAGCATGCTAATGATTCTGCCAACTCACCTTATTATTATTATTATTATTATTA
>NC_069000.1:7011613-7024546 GCF_001194135.2 Octopus bimaculoides
TTTTTTCCTTTTTTTTTTCACCAATTTTTATACCAAATTTTCAAAATTCAAGTTTAAAATTGTTTTTTTTTTTAAATATTTCACAGCAGATTTTACTTTATTTCGAAAAAAACTTTAAAATCGCAATATCTCCAGAAGATGTGACCCAATATACATAACTATTTCACTAAGATCTCTAAAATGTCACTGGTTTATACATGTTTCAAAGGTATTTGAATTTTTGGTGTGCTACATTTATTAATATCCACTTCTAGCAGAACAATGAAGCTTGTTTTCTTTATCTTAACTAACTCTTAAAACAATTCTTTCAGGTCATCAATATAGAATTAGAAAAACTATGTCAAAGTTGGATTAGCCATTGTTGTTCTTAAAGATCCAATTTTAGCACTGAGTCAGCTATTAATTCTTCTGTTTATTATTCAAAAAGAGAAACGTTTGTTCATTCAAGTAAAAACATTGTAAAACATACACAAAATTCTGATCAATTCTACTTTCAAACCCAAACTCACTATCTTCAGTTTAGTTTTTGTGCCTATCCTCACCTAGAGTTGTGAATGTTGAGTGCTGACCAAAAGCATATTATCATAAATACAAGTAGAAGAAATGGGGTTCCTCGAAAGGATCTCTGGAATAATGTTGCTTCACAGGGTGCATAGCTCAGAGATCAGGGAGTTTCATCTGGTGGAGCCACTACTTCTCTGCATTGAGAATTCACAGCTCCAGTACTGCGGAGATGTAATTAGAATGTCACAGATTCTTCAAGCCGAGCCAACTAAAGGCAGACAAAGAACAAGAAGGGCTCTACCATAATCTCAGTTGGTCGTGCTTGGGGATCTATCCAGAAAGTCTGACAAGACCCTTTGGAAGAAGAGCCTGAGAACTTTACCCCCACAACCCACCCGAGAATAGTGGGTGGAGAAGGTGGATGGATGGATAATTCCACTTCTAGCTAGAACTAATTAACTTTTGCAGATTTTGTTGTATATCACTTCTTTATTATTCGTCAATTATTCAGACCTGAAGTAGAGAGGGCATGTCATTGAAGTGGTTGTGAATCCGATTGATTAATCAAACAATCAATTAGTTAATTGGTTATGTAATTAACCAACTGTTGAATAATAAAGGAGTAGTGTAGAACTAGTGCATATGTTTATTATTGACATAATGACTGTCTGAAACACAGCAAATACTAATTAACAATTAGTCCTACTTTTAGGTCATTACATCTGTGGCAGTGGTGCAGTGTGGGTTGCCAGTGGCTGGGGGGGGGGGCAAAGCAAGTACTGAGGGAAAAGTGTACTACATTTTAATTTTTATTATTACTACTTTGTTTTCCTTTTAAAATTTTGAACCCTTAAGAGATTCGTACCCAGGGCAACCAACACCATAGCCCTGTCCATGCTACATCCAGTTTACATTAGCTGTTACAACACACATGCAGAGGAGACAAAGAACTGTTATGATTGGTGACCTTGTTATGTGTATAAGTCACTCATTGACTGATACATCTCCAGTCACTTCCCCACATTACTTCTCAATAACCTCTCATCTCTGTCAATGCCACCTGTGCAATGAAGGATGGTAGCAGCATTCTAGGACATTTACCCCGTCCACCACCAAGGACAATTACCCTGAGTACAACAGATAATGATTTAAAACTTCCTAATATATTGGAGAGGGGGTAATTAACCAAGGGAGTAATTGTCCTAGAGGATAGTTGTCATCGGGGCGGATTTGTCCTATGAGGGGTAATTGTCCTGATACAGGTAGCAGAGCTGTCCTTGAAACTGGATAATTTGTTTGTTTCATATGAAAGTATTAATAGAAATGTTGAATAATTAATGTTTAATAAAACTTACCAGGGTTTGGATGTAAATGTAATATAAGAGCAGCAGGGAAGATGAGAAGAACCAGCAGGTTAACGCAGTAAAGCAACTGGCCTGATTTATCACTGATACAGTTCTGGAAAAAAAAAATGAAATGTAAAGAAATAAAGAGAGATAGTCAGACATTAAAAGAGAAAGAGAAACACCATCAGATAGACAGACAGAAAGACATACTGAGAGATAGGTACTGAGCAAGAGACAAACATAGACGGATGTACACCATGAGAGACGGGTTATATATATATACACACACACACGTGCAGATATACAGTTACAAACTCACAAAAACAAACAAAAGACTAACAGACAGACACCAAAACAAAAATATCTAATTAATGTCATAAACATCTGTACTGGAGGATTGACAAAATGCTTGAGTGTTCAATCCATACTACAACCAATGTGTTGTGTTGTACTTTTGAATAAGGCACACAGCTACTTTTATTTGTTTGTCTGGCAGATATCAAGCCTTGTTACTATTTTCATATCATCCCTAACAATCTGCATATATCATCATCATTTTAATATCCTCTTTTCCATGCATGCACGGGTCATTGAGGCAAATTTTCTTTGACCCAATCTCTTTCCTGTTGCCAACCCGTACCTGTTTCCAAGCAAGAAAATATTTCCCCAAAACGAGACATTTTCTTGCAGAATATTGAAAGTGAACGAAACTGCTTGTATGACAATGGCACTCATTTACAACACCATAATGTATAATGTCAAGACAAGGAGAGAAACACACACAGTAGTCAGGATTTCACACAGGACTTCTAGCTACCAAATCTACTCACAAGGCTTTGGATGGCCTAAGGGTATGGTAGAAAACACTTGCCCAAAGTGCCATGCAGTGGGACTGAACCCAAAACCATGTAGTTGGGAAGCAAATTTCTTAACAACACAGTCATGCTTGCACCTACACGTATTTGTGTAAACTATTCCCTCCACATTTCCCATGTGAACACGGAAATAACAGTTGTAACAGGATAAAGGTGAAGAGGGTAAATGGTATGTGCAAGGAGGGCAGGGGGGGGGGGCAGAGAATATTTTGACTTACCTTAGCAAGAAGGCACTCTGTTTTGAAAGCAAATAATATAAACAACTCCAATACTGTCAAAGAAAGATGAAATGATATTTAGACTCATCAAATATGCAGTGAACAGCAATGTGCAGTACTTAATGTCATCTGTAACTTAAGGAAGGATGTTTCAGACACACAGTATAATAGGTACAGTAGCTAACCACACACACACACACACAGTTAACTGCATATACACACACTAGTTAATCATATGTACATGTTAGTTAATCACACACAAACGTTAACTAGCTCACCCTTCACACACAATGATCATATAAATGACAATTGTATTATCAAAATAATAATAATAATAATCCTTTCTACTTATAGACACAAGGCCTAAAATCTGTGGGAGGGGACAAGTTGAATACATTGACCCCAGTGCTTAACTGGTACTTATTTTATCGAGCTAAAAGGCAAAGTCAACCCTGGTGGAATTTGGATTCAGAACAAAGATGAACTAAATGCTGTTAAGCACTTTTGTCCAGCAAACTAACAATCTTGTCAGCTTTCCACCTTAATAATAATAATAATAATAATAATAATAATAATAATAATAATCCTTTCTACTACAGGCACAAAGCCTGGAATTTGGGGGAAGGGGACCAGTTGATTACATCGACCCCAGTACACAACTGGTACTTAATTTATCGACCCCAAAAGGATGAAAGGCAAAGTCAACCCCAATGGAATTTGATCTCAGAATGTAAGGATGGACGAAATGCCGCTAAGCATTTTGTCCAGCATGCTAATGATTCTGCCAGCTCACTGCCCTATAATAATAATAATAATAATAAAGAGAATGACTTACAAGCAAGGAGTGCAACATTGGGCCAATTAGATGGATTAAGCAGGAACATTTGAAATGAGGCTACAGGGTCGATTAAAATCCCATATCTGAAATATTAAATAATAATGATAATAATAATGATAATGACAATGACGATAATTCTAGTTTTTCTAAGCTGCAGGATGGAGCAGAGACGGTCCAAAACATCCCACCTTTTCCAAGACAGTGGAGGGAGATTTAACTACCATATCTAGCAGGTTGTGTGTGATCACCTAGAATACCATTGTTGTAAATGAAGCAGCAAAAATATTTTTTTAAAAAATAGAAAACAATATTTACTCACTTTATTAAATTTTCCAAAACCAGCCGCGTGTTAGAAATTGCCTAAAACAGAAAAAAGGAAACAAGTTAAGACCATTTATCTGTAGCAAAAGTCTTTTTCTTTAAAACTATTTTAGCAATGGATGGGGGGAAACCAGCATCATTGACCCTTTGACCAGTGAGATGAAGGGTTGAAGTTATCCTTTGACCAGAGTCCTAACCCTTGTGCTTACAACAGAATGCCTTCCTTCTACTAGAGGGGTATGAGACGTTTTGACAACTTTTTAGTGCTGCCGTTTTGGCGCTACCTATTTCATACAATGGATTCAACATCGACTTATTTGGGATCAAACATTTTGTTTCTCTCGTTCTTGCCTTTGCTTCTTCTCTCTCTCTCAGTTCATGTGTGTAAACATCATTATCATCATTTAACGTCTGTTTTCCATGCTGGCCTGGGTGGGACATAGAGAGGAACCCATGCAGTGCCACACAAAAAGTGCTCATGCAAGCGCCACACGAAATGCGCCTGTGCCACACGAAATGCACCCGTGCTGGCGCTACATGAAATGCGCCATGTGTAAACCGTTTGTGCCAGCACCACGTGTAAAGCGCCTGTGCCAGTGCCACGTGTAAAGCGCTCGTGCTGGCGCCTGTGCTAGTGTCACATGTAAAGCGCCCGTCCTGGCATCATGTAGAGAGGTGCCATGTACCCATCAGATAAAAGGTGCCTACAAATAATGTCACATTAAAAGCACCGATGTTAGTGGCACCTGAAAAGCATGTGCTGGCAACCCAGAAAGCAGCACTCTGTAAAGTGTTTGACATTAGGAAGAACATCAAGAGATTGAACCGAAAACATGGTTAGGAAGCAAGGTTCTTGACCATACAGCCATGGCCATGTGGTTGAGAAAAGATACTTACAAGGAGTAAAATACAAAGATTTAATAATCCTCTGTAGTTTGTGAATCCACTTGAGGTACTGAATAAGGAATCAAGATGGCGGTGGATCCTGTGGGAAGAGAAAACAATTTTAGAGGAAAGAGATAAGGAGAGACAGAGAGAAGAGAAGGACAAAGAGGCCTAGACAGTGTGGGATCGAAATGAGGGGGAGTATATAGGTATATGTGTGTGTGAGTAGAAACGGTTATTATCATTATTCCTTGATAAGATAAGATGAAATAGAACTAATTTATTGAGGACGTGAATGATTGAGAGAGAGGAAGAAGGTGGTGGTGATCAAGGTTGGTAGAATGTAGGGGAATATCCTGATAACACTAATAATAAGAACAAGAAGGTTTGACAGAAGCTCAAGGCCATGACTAACTAATATTTTTTTAAATGCTCGCAGTTTGATAGAAAAGGGGTCTTAAAAACGACTTTCAAAGTGGTGGGGGAATATCAGATATTGCAAGCGAGAGGGGTCAGCCAACAGTTGTAGTTAACAAATAAAACAATAAATATTAAGAAATACGTTGAAATATGAAGGAAGCGAAACAAATATATTAGGAAATTCATAGAGAAAATGTCGTTATAAAATATAAAATATTTTAGAAATGAGGAGTGGAGTGAGATCAAATGACAGGCAGATATAGTGTGTCGCGTGTGTGGCAGGAGTGGTTTTGCAACGTCAACGTTTTTTGAAAGTGGCTGCACGAAAAAAAATTCTAACAGTTATTAGAATTTGATATTGATCTTAGCCATAGTGCATGGTTGTGCCATTCAAGACACATTTTTTTTTACATACATTACACAATGCTTCAAGCGAACTACAATACTCTCTCTCCTATTCTGTCAGATATTTTAGTAACATTTAATAAAAATATCATGATACAAAAGCTATTAACCATTTTCAAAATATTATATATAAATACACGCGCGCGCATGTATATATACACACACACACACATATACGCGCGCGCGCACGTATATATTCCAAGGGGTGACAAGTTCAGAAAAGAAGCTCTGCCTGACCATTGAAAATGAAGAAGTCAAAGTCTGAGTGAAAATAAAATATTTAATCATAATCGTTAGCCGGGCAAATGAGTGTGTGTGTGAATAAATATATTTTCGCTCCAAAACAATTTTTGATTTATTTTAATTAGTGTGCTGGGGTCAGTTTGTGAATTCTGCGATTTTTCCAAAATCCTCAATGCGTTTCATGCCAAAATAAAAATAAATTTAAGGAAAAAAACCACTCTACGTTGTTGCTAAACCTGCTAGAAATAGCAGCCACCACCCACCCTCAAGCACAACTTAGATAATGTTGTCCTAGATACACTGTCTGCAAAATGAAAAAAATAATAATAATAAAAACTAATGAGAGGATGGTCATTGCTCGAATAGCTTCAAATACAGATCTATTCAATCAGAGTTTATCAGTAGTTAAACAATCACTAGTGTAATGACTCAACGAGGGCGCGCAGTCCTATATATTAGTTCTTTCTGTGTTATGAAGCACATAAGGCCGCAACGCGATCCCTCCAACCAGAACCTTGTTGTCTGTCACTGTTCTGGTCTCATTCCGACTTTTCCACTCTTCTCTCCTTGTCAATGGTCCATCGCCATGTGGTTTTAGGGAGTCCCGCTGCTCTTTTAAGACCTCATCGGCCGCTGGACTCCCCTCAGGCTTTGTCCCATTGTTGCAATTCTTCTTCGAAGATATACAATGTCTGGATGAAAGACGGGGGTAGTCATGGCTGGAACACCTTTGATTCTAGGTCAACTTGATCAATTGATCAGAGCAATTTGTTGTAGGTCAAGTAAACACGTAGAGTGGAAGTTTCCCCCTTGGCTGTTAGTGATTTGTTTAGAAAAACTGATAAAGTGAAGCCGGAGAGAGACAGGTGAGGAGGGGTGCGTCGTTGGAGGAGAAAGATTACCTTTTAAGAAAAGTGAGTTGGACATTTGGACAAGGTTCAAAGTCCTCAGCTGATAGAGACGACGACAGCAGTGTATGACAGACGTATCAACATACATCTATACATACATTAACTCAGATACGCATCAACTCGCATGCTCAAGCATACACACCAGCACGCATGCACACACACACACATACATGCACACACATACCTCATGCATGCATACGCACACACAACACATGCACACACATACATACATGCATGCACGCGCTCTCACACACACACAACATGCATGCACGCGCGCACGCATACCCATCAATATGCATGTATACGTATACACACAATCAACACGCATACGGACAGACATCAACAAGCATGCGTACACACACATTAACACGCATGCATACACACATATCAACACGCATGCACACGCACACACACATCAACACGCATGCATTCGCGAACACACACACATAACACGCATGCATACGCGCGCTCACACACATCAACATGCATGCATACGCGCGCACACATCACCACGCAAGCATATGCGCGTACACACACACACACCAATAGACATGCATACGCGCACACAAACATGCATATGAACACATATACACATTCCTTTATGAATAGTAAACAGAGGAGAACAATCTATAAAAATGTTGATAAAATAAAGACAGGTGTCGTTCATTAAATGGGATGACTGAACCTTGAGACAAACAAATGGCTAAATATTTCGACGTGTTTACAATTTATCACCTCGAAGTAACATCAAAACATTTTAGACAGAACGGTACTATACTGGATCAAACACAACTATCTTTAAATGTTTCATAGTTTAAAAACATTAAATATATGCTGGGCAATTTGAATTGTTGAAATATCATTATTGATGGTTTCTTGAATAAATACAGTTCCATTTTTCGTTCTATATTCTTTGACTGGTTTTGGTTTGTATATTCTTTTTTTTTTAATGTTCTTTTAGTTTACGGCTGGAGCAAGTGCGAGGTATATAGTTACTTAACCGAATACAATATTAGAAAAATTAAACAGGATTTGATAAATCATACAAGGATATTTCGTTAGTTTTAATTTTTTCTCCTAGCATATCGTAATACCTCGTTTTTATGAAATAAATGAATGAGGGGTTTTATGGAGTTAACTGTTACCCCTCACAAATATCGCGACGACATATCTAGAACTACATTATTCAATGTATCCTTCGTTAAGACGGAGGTGATGGTTTGATTTGAAGAAGATTTGTCTGCAATTTTTAGCAGGATAAATGACTACGTTAGGGTCCTGTATTCAGATTTGAAACCTCCCACAACCGAAGTTCTCAAAAAACATATGAAAAAAAAAAAACGGTTTAAGATTCAGCACCAAAATAGTAATTTAATACATGTTACTAAGATGTGAAATAAACAAGTTTCTCGATACAGCTGCACCCGCCTCAGGTTTGTATGCACTTAGAGTTCGTCCCTGGTTCTAAGAAAGATCCCACCGAAGGGAAAAACTCGGTGTGACAATGAAATAACTTCCGTTTTGTAAATAAACATTTGATAGAGAGAACTTTCAACCCGTTCCCAGGTGATGCCAACTTTTGTGGTCGCCAAGAATATATACAGAATTAAAATAATAACAAATTAATAGCGACATCAAATTGTTGCTTGTATTTACACTTAATTCAGAAAATATATAAATAAATGTACTGAGGACTGTAGAAAATAAAGACATTGGGTAAGAAGCAAGTACAGATATATCTCTCACCAAAACACCCAAGTCAGCTTTTCATACAAACCTTGCCCATACAAACCTTAGTCTTACATACAAAACACGATTTTAATGTGTTTATATTTAATTAAAACCTTCTAACACCAAGAAAGTTTCGTTTAAGTCATTTTACAGATATCAATTTAATAATAATAACTTAATTATTTTACTACATCCTTCTAAATACTTGATTGGTTTTAAAACTAATTGAAACCCATATGGTCACAAAGGGGTTAAAAGAAAGAACAAAGATGTGTACGGAAAGATAGTGATACGTCATCACCTTTCTTTACACACCTTTAAATGATTGTTGACACCTTTCTACTCCAGTGATTACTTAATGCAGAAAAGAAGAAAGAAAAAAGCATTATCGGCTTCACACTAATTAAATACTCCAGACAGATTCATTGAAGCCTAAGAAACTATGCGCTTTACCTATCAAGAGATACGGGCGAAGGTAAAGAATACGCACACCACCTGCTTTTGGCGTTTAGGGCTAGGTTTAGGGGTTCGGCTTAGTTACGCCGAAAACAGGTGGTGCGTGTATTCTTTACCTCCGGCGAGATACGGTTATATACCCAGTCAGCCCACATTGTTGTTTATAAGACTTTACAGAAATATAGACGAGATGTAAACAAACACTCACGGTTTGTCAGGTTGTTTCAGTCGTTCTCTCTTCTCTTCGCCAGTTATTTCTTCATAATTCGCCATGCTTACCGTCCTCCTCATGTTCCGACGACGCAACACGGGTGAATAGTCGTCGGATGCCACTTGCTCCTCACCTTCATAATTAGATAATTGGTTAACTGGTGGGGTATCAGACGTGGAGTTCTTGTTAGAACTCACACGCGTCATTGGGCTAGGCACCATGTCTGTGACGACAACAAGAACACTGACAGCAGCAGTGAACGGTGTAGATCAGTAGAAGCCGTGATGGTAGCGGTAACAGTAAATTGTTATTTAATGGAAGCAGCAGCGGTGAATGACGACTTAGTGGTGGTGGTCGTGGTAGCGAAAGAACTAGCAGCAGTAAATTTAGTGGTAGTTACGAAAGCAGAAGCAACAGTAACAATAACAAATTAATTTTTGGCCTCACTAATTCACCCTCTCAGTCGCAATGCGAGAATCACGTGTCCTTCGTGAAATGCTCCTGCAACCTTCCTTAACTGTTATCTTTTAAAACATATCCAAGGTGCAACGTATTAAATACACACACACACACACATGTGTGTGTATTTAACAAGCCATAAAAGACGAGACATTCTTGACTGAAATATTTGTCGACGGACGAAAAAAAGAAGCGGTCAAAGAAGATACACATGTGTAACACCGTCGAAGTTTTAATGTTGGTTCCTTCGAAGTTAGCTGGGGTCGGACAGGTCTACCGCCTCATTTTAAGTCGCCGCCCCACCCTTCGATTCGAGGTTTTGTTATTCCATTTGTGAGATGATTTCCTTTTTTCAGTGAGCCATTTTTTTTCCATATCATTTGTCTGTGAGTTGTTTTGTTGTAGGTCAACTGAGCTCTGATCGAAGAGACTAAAAAGATCAAGGGTGTTCACACTGTGACCATCCTACCCTTTCCCCCACCACATTGTATCTAGGACTACATTATTCAATGTCTCCTACTCTGAGAAGCCAGGTTGTGGTTTGAAGGAAAATACCATTACTAACACTGAATAAATATCTTTGACTTTGAAATACCAAACATGATCTTATATTTTTTTTTTCCTGCTGAGAGGGAGGGAGAAAGTTATTCTCAAACCAGAGGCCCCAGGCTAGATTTTTGCAACAAAATGAATTCTTCTAGAGGCATTCAAGTACCACAAGGCATCTAGTCTGACACCCTACTCGGTCTGCCAATTTATTGCCCTTTATTTTAATGACCCCCAAAACGATAAAAGGCAAAGCTGACCTAGGTGGGATATGAACTGAGAGTGTGAAAGAAATACACTTAGGCATTTAGTCCTACTCCCTAACCATAAGTGTGGGAACTAAATTTACTTAGAAGCTGCAAACCCAGGTCTAAGATATTTTACAAACAGGATTGATTTCTTCAATCTCAATATCAAAACAACACAGGTATAATAACAGTAAATATTATTATATTTGAGCATTAAACAAATCAGATAAAATTAATAATGGAAAAAGTGATGCTTGAGATCAGCCAAAAAATAGTTTGACGCTCATTCATTTTGGAGAAGTTTTTCAGGGGAAGTTCAAAGCATTTTCATTGCCTGTCAAAAAATTTTAGGGGATGCACTTACACCCATCTGTTACCAAGCCTATAACAACTCTGCTAATACCAATGTGTGTGTGTGTGTGTGTGTAAGCATATCATCATCATCATTTTACATCCACTTTCCATGTTGGCATGGGTTGAACAGGGCATCACTATCTGAGTTGTATCTAATTGGGGGCCGTTACTACTCTCATAGAGCAGTACCTATCATTTTGGCAAAGTTTTGATGGCTAGTTACCCTTCCTCTCACCAGTCACTTTACAGAGTGTATGTAACTAACTACATTTAGTGTGATAGTAACACTAGAGGGCCCATAAGCCCTTGGTAAAACAGGATGAAAGGGATCTCTCAACCTTACTTTACCTCTACTTGCTCACCTCACCAATCATTTAACATGTTTTCCATGCTGGCGTGGGTTGGATGGTAACAGAAACAGGCTAGCCAGGGTGCTGTCCAGACACTAATTGTCTGTTGTGACATGGTTTCTATGGCTAGATGTCCTTCCTAACACCAACTACTTTACAGAATGTGCCAGGTGCTTTTTACAAGCCACCAGCATGGGTATGTTTATGCAGAACCAGCATGAGTGCATTTTACGTGGCACTGGCACTTGTAAAGGACAATCCTGTATGTAAGGATGGATGACAGCAATTTCACTGAGCTTGACACATCTTCTCAAGTACAGCAAATTGCCACACCTCCCAGTCCCTTGTCATTTCCTCAGTGAGGTCCAGTATCAGAGGATCCCTTCTCACCACTTCATCCCATGTCTTCCTGGGTCTACGCTTTCCACAGGTTCCCTCCACAATTATGTGTGTGTGTGCATAGATAGATGTGTGTGTGTGTATTATTGTGCGGGCGTGCATGTGTGTACCCTTGTCACGTGATGGTTGTAAATGTGCATCACCATCATGCAGTTGATGTTATTTGTTTCTGGTCTTCTACAGAAAACATTTCTGGCCATAAGGAAATATTATCTTGCTTGGAAAGGGGTAAAGGTCGGTGACAGGAAGGGTAACCATCTGTAGAAAATTTGCCGTTCTCAGAGACCTTTTAAATATTTTTTTTGCTTTCGTGAAAGGGTGGGATTTCAGTCAAGAATTTCGATTTAAGTTTTAATATTTCACTGCAAGTAGTCCCGGACAAGGTTGGTCTTAAAAGTGCTACATTGTGTGTTTAGCGGCATTTAAATAAATTTAAATATTTTTAGACTGCATTCTTATAATAATTAGGTAGCTGTGTAGGTGGAGGTATATTGAATTAACGTAAGCCACGTAATAAAGGTAAAATAAAACTTTAAATATTTTGATTCGTTCCTCCACCCCTTAAGTTCGAATGATGGGAGACAACTTTTATACTTGTGTTTCTGTATTTGTTTCATGTCATTTTAATGTTTTGAGATCGATTGTGCAGAGGTGACGTGTTCACTTGTGGTGGGATGTTGGTTGCAACCCCGATAGTATTCAGCTGTAGGAAATCTGCCCCAATAAATTCTGTTTAACCCATGCAAGCATGGAAGAGTGAACATTAAAATGATGAGGGGCGGGTGACGCATACATACATATAATTATTGTCTTCTGTTCGTTTTTCATCGAGCTGGCATGGGTTGGACAGATTATCACAATCCGAATCAATTCTCTTTCAGAGTTACCTCCCTCTCAGACAGAGAATCACTGCCATCATTTAACGTTTGCCTTCCATGTCAACGTGAAAAAGAAATACATGTCAAGTCACTCACAGGTGTTGCTGGTTTCATATACTTCAATACAACCTGTTCAACTTTTTGGGATTGGTGACTAACTAAAACTGGCTTCTCTATCAGGTTTGTGTAGTGATGAGGCGGGGGGGGGGTTCTTGAAACCCAACAGGATAAAAACCAGGGCCAGATTAAGCTGGCAGAATCATTCGCCCGCCGAGCAAAATGCTTAGCTACATTTCATCCGTCTGTATGTTCTGAGATCAAATTCTGCCATGGTT
>NC_069000.1:7025338-7033247 GCF_001194135.2 Octopus bimaculoides
AGCTTCGACCACATGTCGATGAAGAGCTGAGAGAAATACGTGTTGACACGACGCCTGCTGGATGAATAAGAGAGAGAACGCTATATCTTTATTCTCCACGTGTTGCATTGCTCATGCGTGCTCGGGTACTTCCACTGACGGCAAATCCCTTGCACATGCGCAATGGCACTTCCCAAGATGGCGGCCACACGCGCCACTACAAGCAGATGTGCTCCAAGAGAAAACAGTTGGGGTTTACCCTAGCTACCTAATGGCTACCTCTGAAGAGTGGTGGGTTACATAATCAGACTGTTACCTAACACTCTGTTGAACCCCTTGTGTGAAACCGATTGGTAAGATCGGCCGTAATGAATATATAATATTGTACATTTCTGTCTATCAATATGTATATACTGACAGACAGATTTCCACCAAATTTCCACACACTTCTGTAATATTTAAAAACATCAAATACTTCTAACTGGTTTGTTTCGAGTTTGAGATTTTAAAAGAATCGTTAAAGCGTCGGACAAAATGCCGAGTGGTACTTAATTACGGTTCTTTACGATCTGCGTTCAAATTCCGCTGCAGTCAGCTTTGTCTTTCATCCTTTTTAGATCAGTAGTAATACGAAGCACGACTCTTCTGCAAGATTCATATTTGTATAATACAGCCAAGATGAGAATGGAATTAGAAAAGAAGATAACGAATGAGAATTTCGTTATCAGCATGTAAAACTACAATATTTCAAAAATATTTGGCGAAAATTTTAAGTACTTCAAGTGAAACAAATAACCAATAATTTTAATAAAGTATTTAATTTACTAAACTAAATGAATAATTACAATGAAAATTAATTTTAAAAGTCACAGTCCCTCAGTTAACTCTACAACGGACAATACTGGTGTTTTCTAATTTCAAAATAATCCAAAACATAGAATTACCACGGGTGGTCGCATGACTGAGTTGCAGCAACAGTCAAGCACTTTCTCAATATACCAACGGAAAAATTTAATTTTTTTCTTTCCTTCCCAGATCCAACAATTAAAATTGTCTATTTGTAAATGCAGAAAGTCATTGGGTGACTTTTATAAAAATAAAATAAATCAAAAGAACTATAATTTTCTCGATTCTAAAACAAAATACAAAAAGAAGACTGCACTCAACAAGTTTTGACATATCAACATGTTTATACTAGCTAACGTAAGCGACACAGGTGAAGTTATACCTCAACTTAAAATATTACTTAACATTCAGTTGAAACGTAATTTCAAAAAAATATAGAGTCGTTTTAATTATGTATAATTACAGTTCTTTAAATAATTTTTTTAGCATATATGTATATATATACTAAATAATACGATTATTTAAATTTTAAAAGTTTTTTTTCATCCCGTGTCAGCTTGTCGTTGACGTAAGCGGTTAATATCACATGGAGGCAAGAGAAAGTAGATGACATGGAAGAGACGAGGTGTGGAAAATGGACAGAATAGGTTGTTAATATGGTCGCTTGAATATGTTACAACAGAGCAAACCAAACCCGATTGCTCTGCACAACACGGATTTCGTCTTACGTAAACGGTTTAAAGCTGATGTATCGCCTCCTCAATCGAATTTTCATGGAGATTCTAAATTTTCAACGGTGCAAAGCTCACCGGTGGGAGCAAGGCGTAAACGTCCTGGTATGTACATATATATACACACACACACATTCATACGTATTAATATATATATACACGCACACACACATTTATACACACATCTGTACGTTTGTACACATATGTGTTCTTATGTACTTGTATATACATATATGTATGTGTGTATACACATACATAAACTCTACAGTATGTATAAGTGCCCTTTCATTTGTACTCAAGTGTGTATATAGACATTCAGATATAAACACACATGTATACAATATATATTTATATATATGCATATGTTTGTATGTAATCCTTAAACGTATATATTATATAATGTATTTCTTAGTTTTCCTTCGTTTAAAAAAAAAAACCCACAAAAATAGGACCAAGAAACTTTGTAAGTTTTAAAAGAATTCGGTAAAATTTTGTAAATTGTTCGCACGTTTCCATAATACTTACTTAAACTATACAAATATGTTAGTCACCATTGTTGTAAACAGCTTGTAATTTGAAGGAGATTTGGCTGCTATTTCTACCCTCTCGAACGACCAAGTTCCGCATTTTCCATTCCAGCTGTTTTATGTAACATTTTCCTCTCAAATGTACATTCGCTGTTTTTCCAACTCTTATTTATCTTTTTCATTTAGTCGTGTAAAATTTGAAGCATTATCTTTCTCCATTTGGCGTTGTTTCTCTCAAACTATTTTATGCCCACTGTTGCCCGGGATGTTGTTTATATATATATATATATAATTTATATATGTGTGTGTGTTCTACGTGTGCATTTTACTCTTAATCATATTGGTCTCAATAATTATTTCGTTGTCTTTTTGTCAAACTTCTAGAATACGGACGTGTGTGTGTGTGTATATATATATATATAATGTGTGTGTATATATATTTTGACCTCCTGCTGCTCAAGGTCCGAGATGAACCTACATTACGGCAAGAAACTCTCAAAAGAGGGTAGCCATATCGAACTCTCTCTTTCACAAAAAGCATATGTCAAGAGAAAGACCATTGAAACGGTGACAGCACTGGCAGTGCCCCAGCATGGCCACAGCCATTGGGCTGAAAACGCATAAACACACACGCACTGCCTATTTATAGAACTGATTCAAATCTGCATAGGTGTATGTTTTCACTTCGTAAAGCGTCGATTGGTGCATTTTACACTTGGATATATCGATGTCCCCTTTCCATATGAGGGGGTGCTGAAAAGTTCCTGGCTTTCAGGTTCTCGCGACAGACCTTGCTGGAAGCCCAACCTTCAGAGTTCTTGTAGGAATCTGAGAAGATAAAATCATAATTAACTGATCCCCCTGTATTTCCTTTTACCCAAAGCCAGGAAGTTCTCAGTCTCCCCTCCCCCCGTATATATATGTGTGTGTGTGTGTGTATACTTTTGAAGAATTAGGCTAGTTATTCCACCCCGAAAGAGGTAGGAACGGGTTTACATAGTTACAAGCAGCAGCAGCAGCTTATCTGTTGCTATTGGCAGGCATCTCTCTCCCAGAAATCTGAAAGCAGTGAAGATGAAAGCTAAAACACCTGTGTAACTGATGCTTCAGTTTAGATCGAAAGATACACGGGTACATAATACCTTCGTTTGTAACTGTAGATACTATCTATGCGTTGCTGTTGTTGTTGAATACATATTTTCATTCATGACCATCTCGTCTTGGCTGCTGTTTCTACATTTATATTATCCAATGTTTCGTGTTCTTTCTGAAGACGAGAGTGAGATTTGTGGGTGATTTGGCTATTATTTCTTGCATATCGAACGACTACCCCTTTATTGGCTCCCCTGTTTTTTTTTTGGTTTTTTTTCTACATTTTATAATTATTTGTTATCAGTGTGTGTATGTGTAATTAGTTCTTTAATATTCATTGTGTAGGGCGGCGAGCTGGCAGAATCGTTAGCTCGCCGAATTAAATGCTTAGCAACATTTCGTCTGTTGCCGAGGTCAGCTTTACCCTTCATCCTTTCCTGGGGTAAATGTAACCGACTTAACTCCTAACCCAAACATTGCTGGTCCTGTGCCCAAACTTGGAACCAATATTTATTGTGTGTGTGTGTTAATGCGTACTAGTTTCTTAAATAAGGGAACTGGCGTTGTGGAAGGTGATTAGTTTCAGATGCAATAGAGGTACAGGAACAGATGTCTTAGTGTTAAGGAGATGCATGGTTATCCCATATGTTATATATAATCGCTGAGTTAGTCAAACGTTAACCTTGTCTGTCAGTGGAATAACATGTTGGCTTCAGATTTTTCTTGAAACCTCTCTCTCAGGATCAAAGAAGTAAATATACGAATGCTTCTTTTGATTCCATCAGGGACGGACTGAGAGTATTAAGGACCCTCAGGCGTAACTGTTTACCAGGTCCCTTAGCATTGATTTACTAGAGTGCAGGCCCTTTGGCAGTGCCGATTGCCCAATGGCTCAGTCCATCTCTGATTCCTTCACATCTGAGACCACCACGTCTGGTTCTATGATGCAACCCCCACTTAATGTCTTCATTTTAAAGTGTTCATATTTAAATTAAAACATGTCTCCATAATTTTAAGAACCTTATATTTGAAATAGGAACTCCCATAACTAAATCCTTTCAAATTCTTGACGTATTTTCCAAACGGTTTTCAGCATTGGTAATGTATTCTTTCATTAGCAGTATAGTAATGGAAAGGTGAAATATAGACAAAATTCTGCTTTATATTACAAAATGATCTGTATGAAAACTACAAAAGCATTGTCCCATACTTAGGTTCAATGAAAGAATATGAAGATTTACTAAATGAAGTCTGATGTCATTGATAGAAATAATTCGATAATAATGGATCCTAATTTTTAGGCCACAACTCCTTCATTTCAAAAACTAATCTCCATTGAAGTATTTCTTTATTATAAATTTTAATTCGGTTTGTTGCTTGGGTGAAACAATGGGCTTTGTGCAATTATAGAAGTTAATCACACATATTGTACTGTCACATGATCTCACATAACATACACACACTTGGATACATATGCACAAAGACTGAGAGGTTGTCTGATTATTTGGAGTTAAATGAATAATTGGTTGGAATGAATATGCTCACCATTCAGTGCATTCACATTGGGGAGTAGTAACGACTAGGGTAAGGTAGCTGACTGCTTATTGTGATCATTCGTCTTTTGGTTTCCTGTAGCTTTGCTCTCTTTTACAAACCCAGTGAGCATACATATATTTCCTGTTTCAAAGAAATTCGAACAATACATATAAGACCCAAGTTAAAAAGATTCTCAACAATTCAAATTTTCTGGTTGACATTAAGACACCCACAAAACTTGACATAAGGATTTAGCTAATCCCATCAGGTGGTGCTGTTAAGTTAGACATGGCCTGGACCAATCTTTAGTTGAAACATATCTAAGTTATCTAAGATCACCATTTAATAGTTGTTGTTGTTGCTGTTTGAATTTTGTTATTTCTTATTACAGGAGGAGATGAGAAGAAAGATTCTAAACTTAAAGACTTCATAAATTATCCAACTTTTTCTGTCTCTGAACTCCGGCGTTTTGCCATCAGTTCAGGAGGACTTTTGAAAAGTGCAAACAGAAAGCGATGTTGGCCGATGCTTCTAGACATCGATGTAGATAACATACCTCCAGCACCAAGTAAGTTTCTTTTATCTGGTCTACATTTTCTTTTAATCTTTTATTACTAATAGGTGCAAGTTTGGCTTTGTGGTTGAAAAAATTGTTTCTCCAACTACATGGTTTCAGGTACAGTCCCACTGTGTAGCACCTTGAGCAAGTGTCTTCTATCCTAACCTCAAACCAACCAGAACCTTGTGACCTCACATCTTCAGTTTTCATCTTCTATGAACTTCTTCCATTTCTATGGCTTGACCTTCAACCACACCACATGTACATACAACCAGTGCAGTCCTTTCTGCTGCACACTCCATCTGGGAATACTGATGCCCTTTTTTTCCTCTCTCTCTCTCTCTCTGCTCTCCTTTCTCCATCGTTGATGCACATTAACAAGTCACCCAGCAAAGTATGCTCATCTCATTTGTTATCAACCTTCAAAATGACCTTCACATTCACAACCCATGTCTCTCAACCATGCTGTATCATACTTCATATACAAGCATCATTCAACTTGCCCTTCACTCAAAGAGAAGCCCTTTTTTTTGCCAGCAGAAGTAATACCACCCTGAGCTTTTTTCAATTACAACCTTTTAACTCTCTCAATTCAAGACCATTCTTCAACTGATTCAGCTTTAAGAACTTGATTATCAGCATGGGCAGCCAGTTTTGAACTCATCTGTTAGACCATGGTCAGTAGCTAAGATCTGGCCCATGTTGGCTACCTTCTTGCACATTAATTTCCTTGCTGAACTCATTGCTAATACTTCCTTACCCTGAAAGTACTTTTATATATAAGCCCTGCATTGCTTCTCCTTAATCCTTTCTTATATAAGGCCGTCATGGCTCTCTCAACCACTACATTATAGATTGTGGTACCTTATCAAAAGCCTAAGAATGTCTCTTGTAAGTGCCTCATTAAATTGAGGGCGTCTTACATCCTGACAAAATCTTGCACTATGATTTTTGAAAGAAAATTGTAAGCTATTTAATTATTCTCTCCAAATTATTTTCAAAATTTATTCATAAACACATGCAGTCCACTCATTAGAAATGTAATTTGTTTTCTTTGCTCTGTTCCAGAACTTTCAGTATTAAAAACTCATCGAGACTATGAGCAAGTTCTCCTGGATGTTGAAAGATCTCTTTCGAGGTTTCCTCCAGGTTTGTATTGGATTATGTTAATGTTGATGGGAGAGAGGAAGGAGAGTAGGGGTTGGCTGTATTGCTGGGAGCACTCTGGGTAAGAAGGGGAATGAGGAAACAATAAAAAGGAAAGTGCTTCATCTGGGATGCGAGATGTAATAGAAATGAGGAAAGCTGGGATAGAGGTATGCAGTTTGTTAATTCAGAGAAGTGAAGGGTGTTGTTGTGGCAATGGAATCGACAGAAAGAGAAGTATATTTGGTGTCTGTAGGGTTTCAGGTGTGTTGATGTTTGTCACTCAAATAGCCTTTGAATATGATCTTGGCTGAGTGTATGAATGTCTGTGTATGTGCACTTCTAATAGTATGGGAGATATAAAACTTTACCTTAAGAAACATGACAATTGATAGTGGGGGTGAGAGAGAGAGAGAAGGAGGGTCAGTAGTGTACACTATATAACAATGCTATGTGGGTTTATATCCCTGCTAAATCAACTTGCCCCACACACACACACACTGCAGTTTCTAGTGGTGCTCCTGCTATCCTTTGTACTGTGTGACACCATTACTTGTGAATTTTATAAGAATTAACATAGAGAAAATTCTTTGTGTCTCTGCTAATTCTTCTGGTTAATGTAAGAAATTTTGATGGAATCTTGTTAATAAGAGCCATTAGACATCATTGGTGAAGATTTATCACCATGTTCTACGTATTGTCTCTCAGTGTTCTTTGTTCTTCTTTTAGGAATGCGAGAGGATAAACGACTGGTTCTTCAGGATAAACTTGTGGTCCTCATTCTTCATGTTCTGATCAATCATCCAGAATTGCATTATTATCAGGTTGGAGATTCTTCTTTTTATGATCAATTCATTTACTAAAGCTTTAATATTTTAATATCGTTATCCCTGTTTACATTCTGTGTTCAAATTCCACCATGGTCGACTTTGCCTTTCATCCTTTCGGGGTCGATAAATTAAGTACCAGTTGCATACTGGGGTCGATCTAATCGACTGGCCCCCTCCCCCAAAATTTCAGGCCTTGTGCTTAGAGTAGAAAAGAATATCATCATCCCTGTTTTACATCTGCTTTCTCTGCTATTCAAAGTTACTGCCCTCCAAGACAGACTGGAGGGTCATGTCTTGCTTATATCTTTTACTTGTTTCAGTCATTGGATTGTGGCCATGCTGGGGCACTGCTTTGAAGAATTTAGTCAAATAAATCGACCACAATACTTCTGTTTTTAAGCATTGAGATAGGAAGAAACTAGGGTCTTTCATAGAAATCATCATCATCATCGTTTAACGTCCGCTTTCCATGCTAGCATGGGTTGGACGATTTGACTGAGGACTGGTGAAACCGGATGGCAACACCAGGCTCCAGTCTGATTTGGCAGAGTTTCTACAGCTGGATGCCCTTCCTAACGCCAACCACTCAGAGAGTGTAGTGGGTGCTTTTACGTGTCACCCGCACGAAAACGGCCACGCTCGAAATGGTGTCTTTTATGTGCC
>NC_069000.1:7033395-7050923 GCF_001194135.2 Octopus bimaculoides
CTTCTCACGCACAGCCCATTTCCAAAGGTCTCGGTCCGTAGTCATCGCCTCGGTGAGGCCCAATGTACGAAGGTCTTGCCTCACCACCTCAGCCCAGGTCTTCCTGGGCCTACCTCTTCCACGGGTTCCCTCAACTGTTAGGGTGTGGCACTTTTTCACGCAGCTATCCTCCTCCATTCTCACCACATGTCCATACCAGCGCAATCGTCTCTCTTGCACGCCACAACTGATGCTTCTAATGTTCAGCTTTTCTCTCAAGATACTTACACTCTGACGGGTATTCACATTGACATTACACATCCAACGGAGCATACTGGCTTACCTCAGAATGTAAAGGCAGACGGTAATAATATTAATAAAAAAAGTTGTGGGATTTTTTTCTTTTAATTCTTTAACATTTTAACCGACCATATCTGGCCCAAATATCTTGTTTTATGTTAAAATCGAGCAGATCCAGCATCTTACACCTATGCTACAATGTCAAAGCTACAAGATTATGCAGGATTAATTCAAAAGAATGTGAACAAATAAGCATAGCATTTGACAGAGTAATCTGAATGCAAAAGGGTTAAATAATAGAATTTTAGGAATTTAAGGGTTGTGACAATTCTAGAACAGTGGAAGTTGAAAAAAATAATCTAAATGCTTGATATTTTAAAATTGTTGCACACATTCTCTCTCTCTCTCTCGCACACATTCTCTCTCTCTCTCTCTATTTCTCTCTCTCCTGTGATATATGATATTACTAACTATGATGTTATCTCTTTGATATCTAAAGGGCTACCATGATATTTGTGTTACAATCCTGCTGACTGTTGGTGAAGACCTTGCATATGCCATTGTAGATAGACTTAGCATCTCACATTTAAGGTAAATCACAGTATTTTTCTGTTTGCTTGTATTGGATTCTGTTTAGTTTGGGCTGGAGGGGAAGAAGAGCCAGGTAGATTTTGTTGATGGCTGGCCAGATTGCCTTGTCTTTTAATTACATGCTTTTATATTGCAAGTTCGAATCCTGTTGAAGTTAACTTTACCTTTTATCCTTGTGGGTCAGATGGGGTTGATAAAAAGTCAACTGATTGCATCCTTCTTTATAAATATGTGACCTTCATCATCATCATCATCATTGTTTAACATCCACTTTCCATGCTGGCATGGGTTGGATTGTTTGACAGGGAGCTATCCAGACTGTGTGTTGTATGGTTTCTACAGCTGGATGCCCTTTCTAATGCCAACCATTAGAGTGCTTTTTACGCCTCACTGGCACAGGTGCACCAGCACCTGAAAAGACAAGCCTGTATGTGTGAAAGACAGCAATCTTGCTTAGCTTGACGTGCCTTAAGAAATTATTATTATAGAGGCAGTGACCTGATAGACTTGTTAGCATGCCAGACAAAATGCTTGGTATTTCGTCTGCCTTTACATTCTGAGGTCAACTTGTCTTTCACCCTATTGGAGTCGATAAAATCATGATTGATGTAACTGACAAGCCCCCTCCCTCAAAATTCCAGGCCTTGTGTCTATAGTAGAAAGAATTATTGAAGGTGGTGATGGAGAAGGGGAAGTGTTAGACTAAACATATAGTATATAGGTAACATAATCTTGTGATAAATATCTTTAAAATAGGACATAGATATAGCTTTGTGGTATAAATACCTGATAAATACAAGGCATAGGTAATGTTTGTGACAACTGTTTGTTAAATAGAAGGCAAATACGATGTAGTTTTGTCTTTAGTATCTTGTTCCTATCTTCAAGCATTAAGTTGGACTAGATGGAAATTAAATTTGAAAAAAAAATTCATTTTACTGTTTGTAAATTTTAAAGATATTTTCTCATTTTTAAACTGAGATTGATGTTGAGTGAAATTCTTTTTCTGCTTGTTATGAACATTCTTTCTGTCTTTGTTTGGCAGTGACTATATGGGTAGCACTATGGAGAGGACCAAAGTTATAATGGATTATGTTTTCCCAATATTGGCCAAAGTTAATCCCAAACTTGAAGCCTATCTTCAGAAGTAAGTGTCTTTTATTGATCTGTTTTGAATAGAAAGTGTGGCAGGGAGGTTTTCAAATGCCTGCTCCTTCGTCAGGCAACAATTTCCACAGATCAACACCCAAATAGCCATGTGAAAAACTGATACAGCTCAAACAATCCTTCCTTTGGTTTGTTGTAACATTAGAAAAATCTCCATAAATATTTTTCTGTTTGAAACAGAATTTCACACAAATATGTTGTTCTGCCAAATCCTTCTCTGTTTAATTGGTGACAAATCCCCAAATTTAAACAAATGGCTCATGCTAGCACATGTAGATTGATGTGGCTTTGTGTGACTGAAGATCAAATGCTCTTGCACAATACTGCAGTCAGATGCACTCTGCACCAGTTGGTTGGTGAGCGGCTTTTCCAAGTCCAGTTTCTTCTCACACACTGTGATCTATCCGAATCACTTCCATAGCAAGGCTGAATTATGCAGAATCTTTGTGTGTGTACTGCTAGTAATATACACCCTATGTCTAATACAAACACTGACAGCCTCATTTATTTCTATTGCAGAGCTGATATATGCATAATCATATCCTTACTGTCTCTAATACACACAAACACACACACACACACACACACACACACACTCTATATCCAATATACATACTGACTCAATCACTTCTATTGCAGGGCTGAAGTTGGTACAATGTTCTGTCTCAGCTGGATTATCACGTGGTATGGTCATGTGTTGAAAGAATATCGTCACATAGTCAGGTTATATGACTTCTTCATAGCTTCCCATCCATTGATGCCTATATATGTTGCTGCCGCTGTAAGTTTTAACCTTTCTCTCACGTATTGTAGTGACACATCTCTACTGTTCGCTTATCATATTTCTACTTCTGTTCATGATAGAATTGACAGCTGAGTTAATATGGGTTAAATTAGAGTGTCGGACAAGAGTTTTATGGGTAACTGGTCTCAAACAGTAGGGTACTGGTGACTATCATCTCAAACCATAGCTTACTTGTGACCAGAGGGTTTAAAAAAAAAGTAGGGTATCGGACAATGGTGTGCTGGTGATTAAGGTGTTGGACTGTAGGGGGATGTGGGTGACTAGGGTGTCAGACAGAAGGGTGTGGATGATTAGGATTTTGGGCAGTAGGGTGCAGGTGACCTGAGTGTTGGTCAATAGCAGTTACACATAATGTGGTCCACCACCAGTTTCATTTTACTACCCTTGTGCTCTTCCTATTGCCAACCCTTACCTGTTTTCAAGTAAGGGATTTCTTTATTCCACAGGTTTTCAAAAGTGCAGAGTGACCAGTCGTAATGTCAACCAGCAATGTCAACATCATCACTGCTTTGTTCAAAGAAATGACAAACATGCAATATAAACATACATGCACATGATCACACACACACATACTTTTGACATATATATATAAACGGGGACACACAGACACAACAAGCTTTCTGTCATTGAAATCCCTTTGCATGGCATTGGACTGCCCAAGACAAAAAGGAGAAAACATTTTGCCAAGGTGCTGTGCACTGGGACCAAACTTGTGAAGTAAGCTTCTTAACCATACAGTCCGTACCTATCTTTGGAAAGTCACTCGTCCTAAACTTTTCCCTTAATTGGTTGAACACCATGTAAGGTGTGTAAAAGATTGCACGCCATGTAAGAGGTCTAGTTGCTTCTTAGGATATCAAAAGAAGGAATGAACATGGATTATCCTCTGCAGCTCATGGATTTATCAAGCCTTGTGCTGAATAATGTCAAGCCTGGGGAAGCTAAAGAACTTTTAGACAAGAAAGGAAATTCAAAGAAGGTTAGCAGAGGAAAAATTAAAGGATTTCTGTTCGTGGAATTAACTAGTTTCAGTCCATCAATCTTTCTTTTAGCTTTATGTTCTAAGTTCATACCTCACTGAAGTCATCTTTGCTTTTCATCCTTTTGAGGTCAATAAAATAAATACCAGTTAAGCGCTGGGGTTGAAGTAATCGACTGAGCTGTCCCCACAAAATTTCAAGCTTTGTGTCTACAGTAGAAAGAATTATTTCATATCCAACTACTTGTAAAGGCAAGACTTTCTGCTGTTGCTGAAATTTATACTAAGAAACAAATTAGATGTGAACGAATGAAGAACTGTAAGGTCCTAATATACTTATCTGTCACTAAATCTCTTGCCCCCTAATATCATCAACAACATTTCAATGCCCATTACTCTATGCTGGTCTAAGTTTAATGGTTGCAATACATCATTATTTCTCTCAGTACTTCATTTTGTCTGTAAGAATAAATATTGTGAGGTAAAGTGCCGTCAAATCTTGCCCCCACCCTCATTCTCAGAACCCAGAACAGCTCTCTTATTCACTGGTCCTTGATTAATTGGAACTGTAAAGAAATAATGAAATATTCCAAAATGCAATGGAATATTTGAAGTTCTTGAAAGGCTGTTGGTTGAGATTTGTTTTTTTTACGTCTAGTACATCCTCATCCGTTAATGTCCATCTTCCAAGCTGACATAGGTTGGATGATTCAACAGGATCCGGTGAGTCAGACAGCTGCATCATGCCCCAGTGTCTGCTTTGGTGTGATTTCCATGACTGACCGCCTTTGCCTAATGCCTACCCTTTTGTTTCAGTCATTCGAGTGCTGTCATGCTGGAGCATTGCCTCGAACGGTTTAGTTGATTAAATTGACTCCAGCACTTATTTTCTATCTGATAATTATGGTTATCAATCTCTTTTTGCTGAACTGCTAAGTTAATGCAAACAAATCAGCACTAATTGACAAGTGGTAAAAGATGAACATTCACAAATACACAACAGGCTTCCACACAGTTTTCTCAATGAAACTACTGATAAGGCATTAGTGTGCCATGCAGTGAGACTAATTTATTTTAGATTGCAATTTGTGTACAATCGTACTATTGGTTATAGGTTTCCAAAAGGCCCAGTCATTATTTCACTGCATCTTTGACAACTTCAGTGATAAGGGCGTATCTGCAACTTGGTACAGAACAAATATCACAGGGTTCATTACTCAACACTTTTTTGTTGTTGTTTTATTGCACATTTATGTATTTTTCAGCTTTTTTTTTTTTTTTTTTTGAAAGCAACTGTTTGAATCTTTGTGAATTTGTTTTCAAATAAAAAGAAATTCTCATAATAATAAGAATGCTATTCATTAGAATGGCATGGTGAATCATGCCTGAGAGGAAATGAATGTCACTTCAGTCTCTTCAAGTATTGTATGCTAAATAAATAAATAAATAAAAACCCCCCAAAAAACCACCTTTGTTTTTGTTTTGTTCCAGATTGTTCTGTACAGAGAAAAGGAAATTCTGTCATGTCCTTGTGAAATGGCATCAGTTCACCATACATTATCGCACTTGCCAAAGGATCTTCCTTTTGAAGAGCTCATCACCACAGCTTGTGATATACATCTGTTATACCCTCCTTCTGAATTAATAAAGGATAATTTTGTACCTCCTACCACACCTAAACCAGCAGAAATGTACGTTCATTTTAAATTCATTTGTTTCTGCTAAGTTACTTAGTCTTCACAGTTTGAACTCCATCATAGAGAAATAGAACCAGCATTCTGTTTTGTTGACCTTTCATTTTTGTTACAAATTTTTGAAAGATTTTATATCAATAGTCAGGCTTGGAAGGTGCAGGAGACCGACAGAAAAGTATGAGGTTATAAAAGTAAATTTGGTTTCTACTAACAACTTGTGATTTTGTGATCTAAAACCAAACAGTCGAACATTTGCAGTATATTATGAAAGCGATAAGTTGCATAACATATTGACTGTTGACTTCGTAGAATAGGCATCAAAAAATTGTTCCATGCAATAAATCGGGTAAGGATTTGAGGTCAGTCATGATACTTGATAAAATATCAATCTACGGGTTGTAGATTGGCAAATTAACGAACCCTTCAGCATTCAGATTACTAGATTACCCTGCTTATTTATCTACATTATTTTGAACTAATCAAGTTGTCTTGTAGCTTTGAGAATTTGATGATGTAACAGTTTATTTTTAGAATTACATTGTAAGGTAGGTGTAAGAGGCCATATCTGGCCAGTTTTAATATAAAACAGGATATTTGAGCTGGATATGGTTCAAATGCTAATTGGTTAAAGTATCAGATAAGCCGCTTTGTGGTATTTGATCTGGCTCTTTACATTCTAAGTTGAAATCCCACTGACATCACTTTTACCTTTTTATCCCTCCAGGGTCAAATATAAAACAAAATATCTGCAAAGTACTGAGTAACTCGACTCTCCCAGTTTTCCAACCTTCTGCCTATCTTAGAAAACGGTATAGCTATTAATATTTACAGTAATAAGGTTCACCTCCTTATGGTTCCTATTTATAGTTTACAAAGACAACGGCAGCAAAACACCAACCCTTCTATTTGGGCTGATATTCTCTCCTCCCCACTCTTATAGAATTCAATAGGATTATTGAGTTGTTAGAGGAGATGGAAGTGGGTTGAGTTTGTTCTTTGATATCTTTTATTCTGGGTTTTATATAAGACACACATGTTTATATAAAATACTGGGGTCGATTCATTCAATTAAAAATTCCAGGGTAGTGCCCTAGCATGACTGCAGTCTAATGACTGAAAGATAGAAAAAAAGATACACATGCACATTATATATATATTGAGAAAGTTGAGATTAATGATAAAGTCAGTTTGCAGCAGCTAAAAGAAGGCTTACCGACATTGTGCTGTATTCCCAGCCCCTGACTATTTTAACCTCTCTGGCTCTGTCCATTTAACTGTAAATAGGTACCAAAGAAATGTATAGTTCACTGGCATGAAGAACGAAAATTGTTTCATAATTGTTCAGCTAGTTTATAAACCAATGGCAGCATAAAAACACTGGCTCTTTCGTACAGGGCTTCTTTGAAGTGTTAAAACGAAGACAAAGTATTTAGAGTTGTCCAAATAAAACATAAATATGAATTTTAATTCTCATTGATGTTTTCTTTGAACAACTCCATCTTGCTTCCCTATACTTTGACTTCGTTTTATGTTGATGGTGACTTTACCTTTCAGTGGTACACCAGTGTAGTGATGCTACCTGTCAGTACTTGGGGGTTGGGGTTAATTCAATTGAGGATAAAGGATCAAAATTATCCTGCTTAATCAAAGTAAAAAGAAAATTTATCAGTGCACTATCAGAGAGCTGTATCTTAAGAAACCAAATAGTGACTCTAATTGAGCTGACATGAAGACCCCCGGAACAATAGAAGACTCTTTAGCATTCAGATTAGTCTGTCAAATTATTCCCAGTTTTGAATTAACCATGAATTATCTTGTAGCTTCAAGATTTCAATGGTGTGAGTGTTTATTTTTAGAATAGGTTTGAGAGGTTGGATCTGGTCAGCTTGAACATAAAACAGGTAGAATATTATGGCTGATTTAAGTGCTAAAGAGTTAACCCTTTTGATACCAATCAATCTAAAGTTGCCCCTAGTTCTATAATAGAAAATTCTCGATCTAAAGGGATCTAAATTTAAACCTTCCATCAAAATTTCTTTATAAACACTACCATAATAATTATGTAGTTATTTCACTAAATTCTTCCTAATTTTCAAAATTAATTGAAAGAAGGATCATACATTTCAAAAGAGATATAGTAATGAAAGAGGTGAATGTTGCTGGGGAAATGCATGAGCACCACAAATTCTTGTTTTCATTTCTCAAATAACTTTTATGTCTCAGTTACAAAAATATTTTTTTGTTTTCAAACCTAAATCTGAAATTCTGATAATTGATTTCTTTCTGTTCTTTTTTTTTAAATTTTGAATTTAGAAATGAACGGCGTTGGAAGCGGAGGAAACATCTCAGCAGAAAGTTAATTGTGAAGGTTATTATTGTTGCGTTTTTTGCTGTTCTGGCTGGTTACATACTGTGGAGGCCTTAGTTTATCGCAGTTCATCACATCTAAATTTGCAGCTCTATTCCACTCACCTGTCTACTTTCTCCATCTTACTGTTATGGGACATTGAACCAACTGGATTCATGAGGGGCTTGCTTACTACCATAACTCCAACAATATTTTCAACATATCTAGCTCACAGAAGGAATTGATATCGGAACTTATCAACTGTTCTTTGACAAAAAGACCAAAAAAAAAAAAACAGGCTGAGAAACCTGTGACAAGGTTGTGAACAATAATCTGGCACATTGCTGCAAAGTTTTTATTATTATTATTATTATTATTAATTGGTGGATGACAGGCTAAATATGTTGAGGTATTTAGTTATGTCCCACTAGCATTCTGGGTTCAAATCTCATCAAGACTGACCTTAATTTTCATACATACCAGTCATGTGCTGTGTCAATATAACTGACTTCTCTTCCACACACTCACCCTGGCCTTATATCTGTCAAATTATTATTATTATGGCAACAAGCTGGCAGAAACGTTAGCACCCTGGGGCCAAATACTTATCGGCATTTCGTCTGTCTTTATGTTCTGTGTTCAAATTCCATTGAGGTTGACTTTACCTTTCATCCTTTCGGGGTCGATAAAATGAGTACCAGTTAAGTACTGGGGTCGATGTAATCAACTTAGCCCCTCCCCCAAAATTGCTGGCCTTGTGCCAAAATTTGAAACCATTATTATTTATATAAAACATATTATTTCGTTGTTTTATCAAGTTTTTAATTTTTTTTGCTTATATATTGATTTCTGACGGAGAGAATCGTTTTTTTTTTTTTTTTGCCAATTTTTGAAAATCTTTTTTACTAGCTTTATTTATTTCTTTATATATATATATATTTTTTTTGTATCTGAAGAATTGTTTGCTTTTGTTGTGACTAGGTACTGTGATGGTGATTCTCCTGATGAACAATGGTTTGTAGATCAGATCTACCAGGTCAACACTTTGTAAAACCCTTTTAATTAAAAAAAACAAACAAACTCCATTAATCACCCAGTTTGCAGCTAGCCAGAGTATATACACACACAGCCATCGTCTTCTACTATCTTCCTTATATTCTGGTAGTCAACATTGCCCTCTACAGGGTTCTCTGTCTTTCAGTGAAATTCAAACTGTGAGTCAAAGAATTGTAAATTATTATTATTATTATCATTATTATTATTATTGTTATTTATTGTTTTGTTTGTTGATTTTGTTAAACAACCCCCTTCCATTTCCAATAAGAGTTTCAGGTCTATCTGAACTCTTTGCCTCCTTTTATCTTACTTTTGTCCATTTAATTATGTACATCATCATCATCATTATTGCCATCAACTGCTGTATCATCGCCATCATCACCATCATCGTCATCATCATCTATGTAATTTAATATGTGGATGTGTTTCTGTATATAGCTGGGTGGGTCTGTTAGCAATACTGAATGTTTGTATTAGTCACACCAAATGTAATCACAATGATGATAACATTCAGTGAAGAGTCTAGAATTATTTTTCTCCAGATTTACAAAGAATGTAGAAATATTCTTGACCAGGAATACAAAGAATATAAATATTCTTGTCTATTCAATAAAAAAAGCAAAAGAAAAATTTAAAGTATTCTTACTCCGTGTTTCTATTTCGTTATTTTTAATATGTAAAACATGGTTTGAAGGCAGTGTCCGTTTAGTGCAGATATGTGCAACTGCTGGTGTGGTGCATGTGTATATGCAACGTCAAGTTGATGGCATGAGGAGTGTGGTGCAGACTTGTGAGGCCGTAAGTTAGTGACATGAAGGCATGTGGTTTAGTGGTTAGTGAGGTTGTGAGTTCGATTCTTGATGGTGCATTGTATTGTTGTCCAAGATACTTTATTTCATATTGTTCCTGTCCATTCAGCTGGCAAAAATGGTTTGTACCTTTATTTCAAACGTCCAGCCTTAGCACATTCTGTGTCGTGCTGAATCTCCCTGAGAACTATGTTAAGGGTACATTTGTCTGTGGAGTACTCAATCACTTGCATGTCAATTTATTAAGTTGTTCTGTTGATCAGATCGACCAGAACACTCATCGTCGTAACCAACAGAGTGCCTGTTATGATGAATAAGACGCTGGCTTAGCCATCACAAGTCAGTTCTTGCGAAGGAGACATAGTATCAAAAGTATTCTGACCATGACCATCTAAACTTTATATTTTTTTTTATGTATATAAGCATATCTTTCTTAATGTGTGAGTGAATTGGTTATATCTTGTTTTTGAATGTCTATGTAAAGTGACCCATGTTTTATAGTTTTAACGCTGCAGAATGTGATATGAGAGAGATTTAACTGCTTTTTCTAACAAGTCGGTCAACCATGTTGTGGCTCGATCAGATTTTCTGACACCATATGAAAATCAACATTTGACAGAGGCTTATAAAACATTTGTGAAAAGTCACAACAGGGGGTCTTGACCTTTTTCTTTGTTTTACAGAATCTGAGATTGTAGTGGGAAAAAATGACTCCATTGGGCCTTGTAAGAACCCAGCTGGATTTCCTACTCACAGGTGACCTCTGAAGATCTGAGAAAACCCCAGGGTAGGGAATACAAGATTAGGTGTTAACTGATAGGGCAGCCTCTGCAAGTTGTTACTCACAAGACTGACCCCATTGTTGTAGGTGGCAGCAGGTGTCTGCAAGAAAACCATTTCAATCCCACTATACAAGGTGCAGTAGGAACAATTGTTCCAAATCCTTTGGACAGCATGGACTCTGCTAAAGAAGGGAAATAACTCTGGGCTTGTTTTTTGTTATTTTGACCTTAGCAAAGCGTCGATTCAATGTCGTTGTCGGTCAGAATAAATAAGACTAAAAACGTCTACAGTTGTCTCCCATGCGTGCTAAAAGGATAATAACGATTTTATAATTGTGACGGCTCTTTTCTCCCACAAATATTTCAAGGAAGCATATTTGAAATGTAGAATAACGAATAGCTAACTCTAACTTGCCTTCCTTATTTCTAGAGAGTGGAGGCGTAGTGGTTAGTACAGCGGACTCGCGGTTTCGATTCCCAGACCGGGCGTTGTGATTGTTTATTGAGCGAAAACACCTAAAGCACCACGAGGCTCCTGCAGGATGGGGGACCCTGCTGTACTCTTTCACCATAACGTTCTGTTGTACCTGTATTTCAAAGGGCCAGCCTTGTCACACACTTATTGCAGTGGTCCTTCAGTTCTTCTAACCCCATAAAAGAACTTGGAAGGTTGGACCTCCAACCAGGCCTTTCGCGAAACCCTTAAAGCCAGGAACTTTTCAACACACACACATACATGATTGGCTTCTTTCAGTTTCTGCCTACCAAATCCACTGAGGCTATAGTAGCAGGCACTTGCCCAAAGTGCCATACAGTGGGACTGAACCCAGAAACATGTGGTTGGGAAACAAACTACTTACCACAGAGCTACACCTGTGCTGATGTATATTTCAAAATTATTTAATGTTCAATGAATTAAAACACACCTGTTGTAAGAGTTAAGTACATTAGCCGAGGGCACGATAGTGTCACCAATGTCACGATACACACCTCACTATTGATCTCACTAGCTTTGTTTGCCCAGTCAGTAGAGTAGGTGATCAATAAGCAATCTAACATCCAGAGATAATCACTAAACAATCAGCTCTATTGTTATTTCCATAGAAAATTTACAACTCAAGTGGAAACAGAGCACCAAGTTAGTTGATATTTCACTTCATGTAAATAATTAGTTATCAGTAATATGTCTATTGTATAAACACTTGTTACAAATACAAGGGGCTGCTGAAAAGTTCCTGGCTTTTAAGGGTATCACGAAAGACCTGATTGGAGGCCCAACCTTCCGAGTTCTTTTACAGGGCTTAGAAAAACCGTAGGACCACTGCAATAAGTGTGTGAATCTGAGAAGGAAATATGTTGAACTTTCTAGTACTCTCCGTACTTTCTTTTCACCAGGAAGTTGTGACATTCATGACTTTACAACAGGCATTATTGAACAACTGTGAAATGATTTCAGTTATTGTGCAGATCACAGAAACAGATTGCCACATGCTCATTTTTTAAATTCTAGTTTACAGTGCTCCCACTGGCAGCTAATAGATTGTATTCTTAGATTGAAGAGGATAAAGAGGGCCAGTTTCCTGGTTTCCTCCCCACAGAAGGGACACCAGTTCGTCACAGGGTGATCCTTTTACAGCTGAGTGGACAGCAGACGTGAAACAAAGTGTTTTGCTCAAGAACACAATGTGTTGCTGGGTCCAAGAATCAAAACCACAAACTTACAATCATGAGTCTGACACCCCAACCATTAAGCCATGTACCTCCACCCACAGAAGAGGAGGAGGGCAAATGATAATGTGTGTTTTTCTCAAGTAATGCAAATAGTGAACAGACTGCTTTTTAGCATTAGATTTACAAATTGATACAGTCTGAATTCGAATCCTATCAAACTCAATATGCCTTTTTGTCCTTCCTGGAGGCGGGGGAGTTAATAAAATCGATCACTCCCACCTCTATCCAACCAATGTGGCCTTGTGTTAGAAGTTAAAGTGAAGCAGTAAAACCCGGGAAGAGAGAGACTCCGTAAAATGTAAGAGAGTAGAGAAAGATGAACAAAAACAATGAAATGTAAATCATGTCTGTTTAATTCTTCATAGTTTGCAAGTTAGTTTCATGAATACAGGAAGATAAAGACACTCACTCCAAAATGGATTGTGCAAGCAGAATGTACAAATCAGAAAAAACTTTATATCATTATGTGGTTATAAAGATACAACTTCTGTTCCACTACCACCAGCATCACCACCATGTTCCTGCTGCTGTTGTTGCTGCTGCTGCTCCATTCATAAGAGATGTGTGTGTGTGTGTGAGAGAGAGAGAGAGAGAGAGAACATGGGAATATTTTAAACATCAATGATAAAAAAAATCCAGTCACACTTATTCAATGTTGTCCAATCCAGCATCAGTCATTATTGTAGCAATGTTTTTCTCCAGGTCATCGATTCGTTTTGCCATTTCATCCAGTAGCAAAAGTTAAGGAAAATAATCAAATGACATACTAAAAAATGTTAATTAAATGGCAGCACAAGACAAAATATTTCAGCTAAGAAACATTATATATAAACATATATACAAATATCATACACACACACATATAATAATATTCACACATACTGTATAATATATATATATATATATATATATATATATATATATATATGTGTGTGTGTGTATACATACATACATATATATATATATATATATATACACACACACACGACAGGCTTCTTTCAGTTTCCGTCTACCAAATACACTCACAAGGCTTTTGTTGACCCAGGGGCCATAATAGAAGACATTTTCCCAAGGTGCCATGCATTGGGACTGAACCTGGAACTACATGGCTGGGAAGCAAGCTCCCAACCACACAGCCATACCTATATATATATATATATATATAGGAAATTACACAATTATGGCATACATTATCCTGTAGCAAAGATTAATCTCCTCAAAGGATAAGTTTAAACTTAATCGGTTCAGCATTTAATCACCTTTTCCTCCAAACAGACATTGTGTCCCTACAGAACATAATTATAAAATTCCCTTTAACCCTTTTTGTGACCAACACACTTCAGACTGTTCCTGGTGTTGCAATACACAAAATTTTAATCTCAACATGTTTATACTTAAATTAATCCTTCCATCAGAAATGTATCTAAGAATATTTTGTTATGTTGCAAATTAATAACGTAGTAACTAGTTATTTTAGTAAATCCCAGCATATTGTTATTTTGAAAATCAATTGAAATACACAATGCCTTTCAATACAAATGGGGTAACACAACAACTAACAAAAGTAAGAAGAAAAAAACTGAAGATTTGATAAGCGTAAGTCAACCAGTCCCTATAACTTAACACAGAAAACTGACATTACAACAAAAGCACCTAAACCCCAGGCATAGCTTTAAGTAGTTTATATAGCAACAAGAAATGAACAGGTTTCTACTGGTTGACTGTAAACAGGCTGAGGCATGACTGGGTTCAAATCAATGAGACCATATTTTATATATCCAACTTAACAAGGATGCCCTGTTAGAACACTGAATACGGCACTATTAGCCTTGAGAGATCCTCTCATATAGGGGTTTGGTGCCTAAAAGTATACAGATAGATCATAGACGAAATTCGTCAGTCATGGGTGCTGGAATTCCCATGTGGGTGTGAGTGTATATGTGACATACACATATTTTTATTTATATAAATATATATATATATATAGTAAGTTGTTCATGGATTTCCTCTGAAAGGGAATTGACTCAAAAAGGACTCAATACAAGACAAAATAAATATAAGTGACATAAAGGGCAGCAAGCTGGCATATTCGTTAGCACACTGGGCAAAATGCTAAGCAATATTTCATCTGCCATTACGTTCTGAGTTCAAATTCTGCCGAGGTCGATTTTGCCTTTCATTCTTTCGGGGTCGATTAAATAAGTACCAGTTATGCACTGGGATCGATGTAATCGACTTAATCCCTTTGTCTGTCTTGTTTGTCCCCTCTATGTTTAACCCCCCCGCCCCGTAAGCAATAAAGAAATAAATACAAGTGGCATAAATGAATACGTAACATATGTACGTTTCTTTTACTGCTGCAAATAGTATTGAAAAAATTTGCACACTTGCCAGGTATTCATTAATTGATACACACATATACATGTGTGTATATATTTATTGGACCTATTAAGGATTAAGTTCCCCAACTCAACATTGAACTGTAAAGAGGTGACAGGTTAGCAGTGTTGCATAATGGCGACCACACAATAGATACCTTTATAAAGCAATTTTCCCCACAACCAGAAAACATGGAAGACTGGAAATGAAGAACTCTACTTGCACGTCAGTGACACTTGTTTACAACTATCACAGAGTCAAAGCAAGGAGACAGTAAAGCACACATACATAGATACTTGCATATAACAGGCTTCTTTCAGTCTCTGTCAACCAAATCTACTCACAAGGCTTTGGCTGGCCCACACAGCCATGCATATGTATCTATACATTAGACACCACATATTATAACCAGAGAATCAACACCAAGATGAACAGCTTGCAGCTAAGTTAATTATATAATTGATGGGTTTGACCGTATGAGACACTGTGACAGAAGAACCCCATCCAAACTTTGCCAACTTGGAAACAAAAGCATGAGGATGATGATGAAAATGATGGTGCTGGCATTGAGGTTGCTAGATGAAAAATTTAAACCAATGCTAGCAGAACACCAATATTCAATTTTTAGAAAAAAAGATATTTCTTCCGGTGATTTTGTCTGACATTTCTTGGAATTTATCTTGCATTTGTTGTAGAATCAACTGAACCTATAAGAAAATGACAAAAACAAACTGAAATAAATGCACAAAACAAACAAATAATAACTTTTATTCACATACATGTATGTGTGTGTGTATGTATATGTATATATTACTCAACATGTTAGTTGTTGAACAGATCACGTTCAAGGCTTTCTCTTGCCTGTTTATACATGTTTAAAATTTTATCAGAGCATGATGGAATGATGCTGTGATGTTAATCTATAGGTGCATCAATAAAATGCTACCAAAACAGCTGCAGTAAGTTCTAAACCCTATTTCATCATCATTTAACATGCTGGCATGGATTGGATGGTTTAACAGGAACTGACCAGCTGAAGGGCTGTTCAGGCTCCATGTTTGTTTTGGCATAATTTCTATGGCTAGATGCCCTTCCTAATGCCAACCAACCACTTTACAGACTGTACAGGGTGCTCTTACGCAGTACTGACACGGTTGCTTTTTACATGGTACTGGCACCTACAAACCTGTAAGATTAGGGACACTCAGCTGGAGAGGACGAGCTTGTATGCAAGGGCAACTGTGCTTTTACTTAACTTGATATGTCTTTTCAAGCACAGCAAGCCGGCTGGAGCCTTGGTCCTCTATCATCCCCTTGTGTGTCCCGGTGTTCTTTTATACCTATGCCACACTTGGAACCAACCCTGAGTTGGATCTGCAGTTTAATATTGAATTTGGTACTTATATACATATACATATATATATATATATATATATATATATATATATATATATATATATATATATATACCTGCAGTATACTACCAACAAATGACACCTCATAGTGTTTACCTCACTGTGAACTTGTTATGGTACCTAGCATCCTACATGATGATGTGCCTAGATTCTAATGAATCCTGTACCATTCATACGTACATACATACATACGTACGTGTGTGTGTGTGTATGCATATGTATATACCAAAGACCAAAAGGATAGATAGGCAAACAACAGTTATCAGATTAGATCATGATAAATATACAACCGACAGAGAACAACAACTGCATAGCAGGGAGTATGAATCGCAGGAGATTAGTAAAAGTTCCACCATGGAAGTTCTTAATAGTTGCAATATCTCTGTATGTTGTATAAATATGTAATAATCCGAACCAATACCTGTTGTTTGCTGATCTCTCCTTTTGTTCTATTATTCATATACCAACCTGATCGATACATTGCCAATAGCTAATCTTCATTTAGACAACTATCATCACATTCCTCCATTCAAAGTTGGAGTTGAGGCATATATTTGACCTGAGCACTAACTGCATGTACCTACTCAACTGCTAGATCGTGGGTTCGACTCCTGAATCAGGCAGCACATTGTGTTCTTGAGCAAAACACTTCATTTCATGTTGCGCCAGTCCACTCAGCTGAAAATGGGTAACACTGCAACAGAGTAGCCTTCCGATCAAAGGATGGATGTTGACCTGCTTGCCCAGCCAGCAGAGCAGCATCATTTGAAGGTTATAATAATTTGAAGTGCATCGTGACCAGCGATGTATAACAACAGCGCTGGTCAATATCAGGAATACCATGATATATAAATATGCATATATGAAATAAATATGTATTTCATTATATCGCGTAAGCAACCACTTATTGTTTATTGCATAACATTCCCCAACATTGCTGACAGTAGCTAAGTATATTCCTAATGGAACCTGTCAGGCGACAGGTAACTCTAGTACCAGAATATTGAATATAAAAACATTCTGTCACAAACACTCAGAAATAAATAAATATATATATATATATATATATATATATATATATACAAACAGCAGAAGACAAGCTCAGGCAGGACTACAATTATGAGAGGGGAAGAGAGAGAAGAAAAGCAATCAATTGATCATATAGCAAGCAGTGACTACAATGGAATACATGTTTATGTGTGTGCATCTGTGTATACATATACACATACACACACACACATATATATATATATATATATATACACACACACACATATATACACACACAAACAACCTAGGGACATGTTCAGACAACACAATGGAGAAAAACAAAGATTATAACTACAAGTTTTATTGACCATGTTAGACACTCACACACAACAATAGTCTTAATATATTATTGACTTCCCCTTGTTCTGAGCAGCAAATCAAGTGGAGACTCAGTCCTTTACAACTGCTCCTGCTTACAACATTTCTAAATCTATATTGTAAACG
>NC_069000.1:7050935-7060935 GCF_001194135.2 Octopus bimaculoides
GGGGGGGGGGTGAAGCACAAATAATAGAGAATTCGTTTATATATTTATTTATTTATTAACATGCTCATTAAACAGAGCTGTTGCTTCGTTTACAGGACATTCTTACACTCGATTGGTTTTCCTAATGGAAACTATCAAATAATTAAGTAGAACTTTTTATTCTTTCTTTCCATTTATGGGTTAGATAAGGAGGGACAGGGCCCATAACCTTTGTATGCTGTCCAAAAGCTAGGAAGATCAATACTTTTAAAAGCCCTTCCAGAATCTGAGCAAGTTGATACAATTAAAGTTTGGTTTGAACCACTTTAAGCCCTTTAGTATTTAAACTGGCCATGGCCATACCTGGCCCAAATACTCTACTTGTTTTATGTTCAGACCAGCCAGATCTGGCCTCTCATACCTTACTGGAATCCTGTGATTAAAGGATTAGGCCCTTTGATTAGGACAGCACCTGGGGAGAGTGTGGTGGGGTGCACAGTTGTTAAGAACCTGCAGAAAAAAAAGACATCGTCTTTATTCCTGCACCAACATGTACTAGGTGAACCAGCTCACATACAATCAATGGACAGTTATCTGCGGGTTTATTAAAATGAACATATAAAATTCAGTGTTTGCTTTTCCTTTGAAGGAGACCTGGCTCTTGCCCAGTCTCATCTTTGGGTCTATTTTTTTTACAGTGATTAAATCTTCTCTCTACAATAAAAAAAAAAGCACCTAGTACACTCTGTAAAGCGGTTGGCATGGGGAAGGGCATCTAATCATCATGGAAACCATGCCAAAGCAGACAATGGAGTGTGACACAGTCCTGTCAAACTGTTTAACTCATGCAAGCATAGAAGATGGGCGTTAAAAGATGATAAATATGATAAAGGTGACCAAATCAGAATTATTAGAGCATCAAATAGATTGTAATTGTTTCAGCTCTGAGTTCAAATTTCATCAAAGTCAAGCTTCATCTTTTGGGGGTCAATAAATAAAGTACCAGTCTGGTACTGAGGTTTAATTCTCTCCTTTATTTGTGTGTCTCTGTAAAGGAAATTAGCTGTGTTAAAATCTGGAGAAAGATGGCCTCTGTGACATCTGATAAAAAGTACCCAATTCACACCATATGTCATGTTACAACAACACCATCCTATGTCAATATACACATACACACACACACACAGTATTTGGTTTGTGGGATGCGGAACAATTTGCCAGAACAATGGTTATTATTACACAGACAATTCCTTTTCTCTGAAATTCTTCACATTCTGTTGCAGCACCATGGAATCAAAATAACTCAAAAAAGGGGCAATTATACAAAAGAGAAAAATATAAACCATTATAGTACTTGAATGGAACCTGTTTTGTTATAGTCTTATTTGATATGTTAAGCATTTGCAAATGGAATCAAAATTCAGGGAATTTATAGAAGAATTTTTTAAAAATTCTTTATTTGTTGAGATATTTCATCCATTGTTCTATGATGTAAAGGTTTGATGAGTAAAGATAAAAACTAAATGAGAATCAATTAAAATTAATCTGAAAATATTTATAGGGGTCGATTGTTCATTACAAGAATTAGCCAAATAAGACAGACAACTGGAGCCTGGTGCAGCTCCCTGGCTGGCCAGCTCCTGTCAAATCATCCAACCCATGCCAGCATGGAAAATGGATGTCAAATGATGACGATGATGATTACAATAGCAACTTCTTACATTACATGTAAGGTTATACAGTTAGGAGGGAGAATGTTTCGTTGATTCCAATGGTACTTTGAAATCTGAGGTGAGATGAGAAATAAAGTTGACTTGGACAGAATTTTAAATAATATCAGTTAAATAGCAGATTAATGACTTCCATAATTCCATTCACATCTTTGCTTTTGTCTACAACTGTCCACTATTCAGTTCTAACTTCCTAGAGAGGGGGTGGGGGGTGAAACTAAGTAACAGGATGTTGTTTGTGAGAAATAAGAGATAAAATAGATGCAGTCAGGACAAGGAAAGGTTGGAACAAATCACAAGATTATCTGTAAAATATAAAATTACAGTTCGTTGCAAATAATAAGAGGAAAGTGTCTATCTGTAATAGACTGTGGAAGTGTAGGCGTTGATGTGACTGAATGGGGTGTCCCAACATGGTCATATTGCATGTGTGTATGTACACACACATATTCATAAGCAGGAATATTGACAGTGACTTCGAAGTTTCGACCAATTAAGCCGTTGTGGGACTGTTTAGCTGGCCGAAACTTCGGAGTCCGTATTAACAATATTCTCGTTTAAAAAATAAACTTATACTCTACAAAAGCATACAGTAACCCCTCAGATTAATGCAAAATTGCTTTTATTTTCACTTAAGATAAAAACATTCACACACATATAGGCATACATACATATATACATACATATATATATATATATATAAATGGTGTATGGTAATTTTTCATTGGTGTGAGTTTTAATTAAGCGCAAGCAAGTACTCCGTATTGTTTATTTCGTTAGACCGGAACAATAAATATTTAAGGCTGAGTCTGTTTCAGTTGTTACTCGACTCGGAGTTTATCTTTTGGTTGTTAAGGGTTTCTATGATAGATTATCTGAAGGTAAGGTTGACATGTTTTTAAAACAATATCTTTAAACCAGAGCTATTTTCATTTTGAAAACGTTACACAAGCCAAAGAATCGCCTTAAATGGTTTATTTATCGTCTACATTGATTCCAGTAAGGACTTAGAAATGGTAGAAGAGATTTTAGTGAAGAATTACACGAGACAGAGCTGTTATTACTGATAAACATTTTGGACTTGGTAAACTTAGACTCAAGATGAGCAAGTTTCGTTTGTTTTGTCCTTTCAAAGGTGACAAAATGACTTTCAGAAAAATATTCCACACCAGGCTTTAAAAAAAATGGAAACCAAGTACCCAAGTACTAAGCAAGGTAGTTAGGATTAGTGTTAATTATGAAAAACTAACGAGTTTACTATTAAGTACGGACGTAATGTTAATTTTTTTTTTTTTTTTGGCTCACTGCATGAGGTTCAACTTTCCAATTAACTATTTAAATATTGTGGTGCGACCCTAGGTTGTTAGCTCCGATGGAGTAGACAGGCTTGTGATGACCACAGCCATTCCAGCCGTGACCACACCGCCCTTTTTTATGTTACCCTATACGTAAGCTTTTCCAAAACGGTGCCTATTATAATTCACAGGGAGTTTTTGGTAGCTATTTGTAGTCGGTTAATAAGTGGTGCAATACGAGAATCGCTAAGGTATCAGAGAAAAAGCTTTATGTTGTTTAGTTACGATCATTTACGTGCCGAGTTCAAATAATACACAGGTGAACTTTCCTTTTTTATCCTTCCGGAGTTGACAAAATAATAGAGTAATCGAACAGTAAGAAGTCGATTTAGTATTGGTACACAGCCTTGTAAATGTGAATGGAAGTCTAATAAAAGAGCAAGAAAGACCATATAGAGAAGTGGTTCCATCTTTGGCTTAATCAGATTAATTAGTGTGTGTTGGTGCGTAAAGTGGATGGTAAAACTAGACTGAAAGTAAAGTTAGGTCGGTTGTTGTGTATATCAAAGCATTATTATATGGATAGGAAAGAAAAAAAAACATGTAATACTTACGTAATTCGTCAAATCCTGAACGTTCTTTGGATCTGAAGAAGTGGCAGCATTTGCTGAGTTATTTCCATCCGAAGCGAAGGCAGTATTAGTTGCGATGTAATCACTACTGACGTCAGCCATGCTTTCTTGTATCAATGACAGATTTTCGGGGTCTAATAAATAGAATTTGCTACGAAATAAGACGTTATGGAGATACAAAGTTATTAAATAAAGCTCGTTAGTTATGCAGGCGAGTTAACTGATTATCAGCTAAAACGGCAAGTGTCGCTCAAGAGTGTTTCTATGGTAGAATTGATTCAGTAAACACAACAACCTCACACAACAATCCTGTTCTGGCTTGTTTGTGAGGAAGAAAGCTTATCTATCAGGGGAGGTAATTCGGAATTTGATTATCTCCCTTGACTCGGTGAAACCTCTGTGCCAATCATTATATTTGTCAGAAAAGTACTTTGTATATTTAAATGTGGACATACCATAGAAAGCTACAAAACTGCCGTGTTCGCCTTCAATACTGCAGCTTCTCGTGTAGATGTACTGAGCTTAAAAGCACAACCACTACTGCTTCCGTCGCTAATAACGTATATTTGTCAGTTTGACAAACTTTTATATCATCATCATCATCATCATCGTTTAACGTCCGCTTTCCATGCTAGCATGGGTTGGACGATTTGACTGAGGACTGGTGAAACCGGATGGCACCACCAGGCTCCAATCTAATTTGGCAGAGTTTCTACAGCTGGATGCCCTTCCTAACGCCAGTAATTCTAAAATGACAATTACTCCACTACTACTAAATATCATTGAAGTTTTTGAAAGTGTTGTCTTCACCCTTGTCTGCTCTTTTATTAAATGGTAAGACAAAATACACTTTGCATCTATATTCTTTTTTCATCATCATAGTTTTGAACAAGTTTGAAAACTTTAAAACCATTCCAGGGGGGCATGGTAATTTCTCCCCCCATCCCTGTTTAATCTTCCCTACAATTGTAACTGGTTAATTGGGTATTTTATCAGACGGGAATTTTCCAGAAAGGAGTTACATTCCAATGTGTTGGTCGACCCTTGACAGACTAAAAGTATTTAGTTTTTCATTGAACACTGGTAACAGCATTTTCTCTGCCATTATGTTCTGAGTTCAAATTCTGTCAAGGTTAACTTTGCGTTTCCTCCTTTGAGGGTTGATAAAATAAATATCATTTGAGTACTGGAGTTGACTTAATCGACTTACCTACTCTCTTGAAATTGCTGGATTTGTGCCAAAAAACTGAAACCAATAATAATACATATAACCGGTTTCATATTTGTTTGATTTTCAAAAGTGTAAGATTTGAGGGCTGTGGAGTTGTGTTGCAAACTGTATAATTTCTGGCCAGTGTTCAAAATTTTATTATTTTTATAGAGAGAATGTGGCTCAGATCACTATCAGTTAATGTAGAGATTGATCAGTTGAGAATGGTCACATGATGAAATAAGTAAAGTTTTCGGTCAATTCTCTGCTACATACCCCTATTGAGGTCAAATGATAGTCTCTTATGAAGTCATGTCAAAGGATTAGTTCAGTAGATAAGTCAAACTCAAGTTTCAGGCTGTTTTTACTTGGTGGTTGTGTCAAGTAGCTGTATGAATAGCTGTTATCTTATTTTGCTAAAGTATGGTGACACTTCTGTGTCAAATGTACAACTTTAGTGACTCACTCTTTCTTACAATAATGAAAATGTGAACAATTCTAACAGTAAAACCATTGCTTTCCTTGCCTAAAAAAAAGAGGCAGAGATTTATAAGGAGGCGAAATTGGTTTTAAGTGCAGTAAAGTTTAAAAAGAACAGAGGTACGTTTGTCAATTTGTGTTGCAAGATTTCTGATGTGAAGGTAGTTCACTGCCTTGCATTTGTAGTCCAGCCACTCTATTCCTTCCCTTTATATCTCCATGTCTGTTTTGTAGCCCACTAATCCCTTTTGCAGTCCAGTTCCCTCTTTTGTAATCCAGTGTCCCCTTTTGTAGTTCACTGCCCCTTTTGTAATCCACTGCCCCCTTTTGTAGTCCATAGCCTTCTTTTGTAGTCCATTGTCCCCTTTTCTGGTCCCTTACTTCCCTTTATAGTCCAGTACCGTCTTTTGAAGTACAACACCCTCTTGTAGTCCACTGCTACTTTTTTTATAATTCAGTATCCCCCATTGTAGTCCAGTGTCCTCTAAGTATTCCAGTGACCTCATTTCACTCAACAGTATTTTATAAACACCTTTCCTCGTGTTTTGCAAAAACTCAAAAAAAAAGTAAAACTCAACAGCAGATAATTTTAATCTGATAGAAGATAATTTTTCCCAGTAGTTTATAATTAATGTTTCTGCTTACTAATAACCCAAAGTCCTAATTGCAACAAAGACAGGCTTTTGTTTTTGGTGTTTGAAAAATAAGTTTAAAATATATTATATTTGGTTTAAATACTTCAGTTTTAAAAAAATCACAATCTCTTCGAAGACCCAGCACCAACCTGACGTTTTCCACCTGCTCACATTTCACATTGTACAGAAGAAAAGGTGACGGGGACAAAACAGAACTCTGGAGAACACCAGGCTTGATTGAAAGTGGGGCAGAAAGAACTGTGTCAACACATGCTGCAATGGTGCAATCATATAAGAAACTACTGACCTATGACATGAGAGATGGGTGAAACCTGAAAGTGAGATGTTTTGATAAGAGATTTGCATACCAGGCCATGGCTGAAACCTTTGCTGACATCTACAACAACATTGCCTTCACTGAGCTTCTCTAAAGTGAGAGCCCACTGGTGAATGACGTAAGAGAGTAGGTCACCAGTAGATCTGGCTCTGCCGAAGCTGTATAATAAGGAGTGAGTGAGTGAGAGAGAGAGAGAGAGAGAGAGATTCAAAGTGTTGGAGACTACCATTGATGATGGTTGTCTCCATTACCTTAGAGGTATTAGAGATAAATGCAATAGAGTGAGAGATGGTAAGGTCAGAGGGACTGCCTTCCTTTGGCATGAGGCAGTTTAAGGAGTGCTTCCAAATACCAAGAAATATCCCCATAGTGAGTAAGAGGTTGAAGAGCTTACTCAGTATAACAGTGAGTTATGGGATACAACATCTGAGTGTAATGGAAGGGACATTGTTAGAGCTAGTGTTTGAAGTATTTTTGCATTTGGTATGTGTGTATTCATGTGTGCGTGTGTCTGGGGCAGGGATGGGTGTTTGATGGAGAAAAGAAATGGGGTGATATTTGGAGGGGATTGGCCAAGAATGTGCTGTGTGAAGTTGGATGCCAAGCAGGCAACAAAAGGGAGGGGCTTTCTTAATGGGTGGAGTAGGAACTCTTTATGAGGCCATCACTACTTAGAAGAAGGGGAAGTCAGAATTGCAAATATAAAGACTCTGCAATATGAGCAACCTAAAATCTGGTAAACTTCATTCCATCAGCTCTTGCACAAATCTAAGAAATCATGGAACAGTGCTTAGAATAGTGAACTCTGAAAGGGCCTTTGACACCACCTACCAGCAACTGCTTGAGAAAATTGCTTAAGCATATAGTATCCCCAAATAGTACATCTTCAAGAATCTCAACAAAGACTCCAGAAGAATAGGTACTGGCTATTCTGAGAACTTTCGCATAATTACTGGGGTTCATCGGGGCTGCATCCACTTGCTCCTTCTTAGTTGTTGACTTTGTGATGAAGAAAGCAACTAGTCCACCGAGGCCGACTTTACCCTTAACCCTTTCAGAGTCGATAAAATAAGTACCAGTTAAGTACTGGTAGTCGATGTAATCGATTTAACTCCCACTGAAGTTGCTGGCCTTGTGCCAAAATTAAAACCAATATATCATTTCTAATCTAGTGTACTAATACATTTTTTTAACCATTTACCTCACATTTTCGCTATACAATCTAATAAAAACAATTGTCTTCTGTATAAACAATATAATATTTATTTTATAAACAAGATGATTGTCTTAGCGAATTACTATCAGTCCAGTGTTATCTTGTTTACTTACTGTAGTACTTCCTTGTCGCCAAAACACACCACTGCTACTACGGCTTGCTCACCATTTAGTAGCTAATGATTTCATTGGATTAGGTAGGCACTTAATTAAATCAATTTGCGATCTATAACGACCCGTAGGTGAATGGTAAAACTCAATCTTGACAGAATTTGAATGATAATCCTCGTGAAAACAAACATTTGGTGTGAGACATACCTCGATTGTTGTTTATATGAGGAAAATATTATAAGCAAGGAAGAAAATAATCATTCTGAAAATATACATTTTCATAAAATTACATAAAATAGAGAAAAGTTAATTGTTGATATCCAAAATTGCATTTACAATCAATATATTGTCACAGATATAATAATAAACAGATTAAATTTAAAAAATCAAAAACAATTTTTAATAAGCATAGAATTTTTTTTTTAAATGAAGGTTTCGGTTTTTTATTGAAAATGCTTGAGAAACAGAAATGTAAATAAATAAAGGTCAAACATTGTCTCGAAAAGACCGTATGATTTTATCTTTTTATGTTTCTTTAAGATGGGAAAAGACTGAGAAAATAAAATTGCGGGAAATTTCTTCACGTGATGTTTATTTTGAGTGTTTCAAAATGGCCGAACAGGAAGTGGTGCTGATAGTTAAGGATAGGTTCTTATCTAGGCAATGTTAGATATCTTCGCTTACATACACTACGTAACACACACATACACAAGCGTTCTCCCTCCCCCTCTCATATACACACGCACACTCATAAACCAATGTATACACACGCATGTGCATACACTTATGTGTTCTAATACACATACATTGCTTATGTAAAATCTATTACACACACTCGCACCTCGCATTATTACATATAGTAGTGGTGGTGGTGATGGTTTCCGACATGTCGTAATTCAAATAAAAATATTCATATTAAAGAAATAGATAGCAAGTAAAAGAGAAGAGCCATGAAATTAGAAGTTTGAAACGAAGGATATTGTTAATTAAAGAAGTTCTACAACTTTATAGGTAGATTACGTATGCCGTGAAAAGAACCTTCCAGTTTCCGCTCCAACCGTGGCGTCTGTCGCGACGCAGCCTCTCCTACCACAATGGTGTAACTCCGTTACGGTTTTTTTTTTTTTTTTTACCAAAAAATCTTTTTTTTTTAGTCGTCATAATTAATAACAGTTGCATGAACAGTTGTGTGTGCTATCCTCCAGGTCACACAGCCGGTCCCTGATCTCTGAGCAGAACCGCATGATACCCGGGGTGTCAGTCAACCCAGGATGGAGCCACCCACATGCAAAACGGCAGGATTAGGGAGTAAGGGGTCCACTGCTGCCAACGTACGGGATTACCTCTCCAAACATAAGCTCCCTGTTATCACAAGGTCAGTAATCAATATCTGTTTATTTGTGTCATATCTTCATTCACCCTAGTCAACATGTGTCACACCATCCACCTTTGTCTCTCTCTCTCTCTCTCTCTCTCTCTCTCATACAACAACAACCACAACAACAACGGCAGCACTGTTACGTGCCAGCCATCTGCAGCATGTTAGAAATAGCACTAAAATCTCTCCGAAATTACACGATACCGTTTGAAATAAGGAAGGACACATTGGCCAATGTAATCCTAGACGCACCTCGCAAATGACCCAATGGTTACGGTTGGAATACCTTCTGTATTAGGCTTGCTCAATAAAGGCTGCCCTGGGGTTAAACAGCAACAGTAACAACAACTTTATTACGAGCCAACTAGGGAACCTCTACATGGTCGTTCGTCAGGGTAAAAATAGCAGTCAAGTCTCCCTTAAATCATACCTACTGTGCTTAAAGAGGGAAAGAGAGAGAGAAAAAAAATGACACGTTGATTAATCTAGGCTTAGAGACATAAGTGTGAAAATAAAAGACAAGATGGAACGTTGCTTTATCCAGTAAAAGCTAACCTGACGTTGAAACAACAGTTGTTCATTCATAAACAAGTGGACACCCCCTCCACAATATATAGACATCACTACTGACTCCACTTGTGTCATTTCATTACATAATATTTTAATGATTCTTTCAATATTTTACCTATGCCCTCCTCCCACAATATATACATTTGTCGCTGTTTACTGTTAAGTCTTCCATAAGGCTAGAAGTAGCAGCCAAATGGAATTAACGGCGGAGCCTCTACGTGGGCAGCCCCAACTGTTAGAAACAGCAGCCAAATCAAGCCAAGGAAACCTGTAGGTGGTAGCTCGACCTGCTAGAAATAACGGCCAAATTAAACAAACAAGAAAGCCTTTACGTGGTAGCTCGACATACTAGAAATAGCCAAATCCTGCTAAGGAAGACCTGTATGTGATAGTTCGACCTACTAGAAACAGCAGCCAAATTGAAACCA
>NC_069000.1:7064113-7104787 GCF_001194135.2 Octopus bimaculoides
TATATATATATATATATATATTTATATTTATATTTATATATATAGTGAACAGCAACCCAATTGTATTCTTTCTTTATAGATAATATAGGATGGGGGACACCCTTACCACTTTGTTTCTTTTGCTGCCTAACACTTTCACTCTGTTATTCTCTTTCCACTACCATCCTCTCACAACAATAAATTTGTTTTTGCTGATGTACTTTGACTGCCACTCTTTCAGTTATAGGAGCTCTCTTTTGAGTTGCAAGTACGAGTGCCACAAGCACACACACACACATTTCATGTTGCTGTAGTCTACTCAGCTGGCAAAGTGAGTAGCACCTGTAATTCAAAGGGGTAGCCTCGTCACATTCTGTGTGTCACACTGAATCCTGAGAACTACATTAAGGGAACACCTATCTGTGGAGTGCTCAGCCACTTGCACATTAATTTCATGAGCAGGCTGTTCCATTGATTGGATCAAGGGTCGTCAAAGGGGTCCGAGGGACCCCCTAGGTGTCAGTAAGGAATTACAGGGGGTTTATTATAGCCAAAGGGTCAAATGGGGTCAGTGTGCAAAAGACCAGCTCACCCAGATGAACTGCTTGAAATACTTAGTCACTCACATTGATGTTACCAATTTCAATAAAAGATATTCCAGCAATATAATCTGTTTTTCACATTTTCTAACCATGGAAACACTTTCATAAGAATTGAAAGTTTAATACTGTTTACTCGTACACATAGTTTTAAAAGTAAAAAGTGTGTCATCTTCAACAGAATTTCTTAATTTGTTGTACATGTATATTTTAGCTGACATTTTAATCGCCAACATCAGCACCTGGCACGCATTTAAGATAAGGTACAGTAGGGTAGAGTATTAAGATATTTTAAATGAGAAAGATGGTTGATGTGGAAGTGGCTAAAGGCGGTTGATGGTCAAAAAAGTTTGGCGACCCCTGGACTGGGTCAGCTGAAATCCTCATTGTCATAACTCACAGAGTGCCAGTGTGTGTGTGTGATGGTATGTGACCGAGTAGTTGGGGGTGTTGCACTCATGATTGCGATTCACAAACTGGCAGTGTGTTGTGCTCTTGAGCAAAACACTTTATTTCATGTTGCTTCAGTCCACTCAACAGCAAGGGATAACTCTGCAACAGACTGGCATTCTGTTTAGGGGAAATATTAACCTGCCTGACAAGCCAGTGGGGTGTGAGGGTGGGCATCATTCTAAAGCCAAACATTGCAAGAAAATGCATTGTGACAAGCCATGTATAACAACGTCTGATAATTTGGTTGATACAGTGATATATATATATATGTAATATATGTATGTATATGTATAATTAATACCATGTTTTTCAGTAACAAATCTGCTTTATATTTGTGTATACAATTAATATCTCATGCATTTCAGTAATAGATGTAATTATAAATATATTTGTGTGTGTATATATAAATGTGCGTTTGTGTGTGTGTGTGTGTACAATCATTTTTCCATATATTTCAGTAATTAATACGTTTATAAAGACATTTATATTTATTTTTAACTTATGAGAAATACAACGAAACATCTTGTTAAAATAGAAACACACACATACCTGTGCATGCACACACACACACACACACACACATTCATGTAAACAAGATGGGCTTTTTTCAGTTTCCTTCTATCAAATCCATTCACAGGGCTTTGGTTCGGCTCAGGGATTTAGTCAGAGATACTTGCCCAAGGTGCCATGCGGTTGCACACAGTCACACCTGTGGCCATGCCTACACTTTGTGTGTGTGTGTATATATATATATATATATATATATATATATATATATATATATGTAAATATATATAAACAATGGGTATCCAAAACTGAAAGAAGAGTACATTGGCCGGCTAGGTACACTCACACATTTTTTATTTACACACAAACAAAACAAAAACGTTTTATTCCATAGTTCCCCAAGAAAAAAGGAAAAGAACTGCAGAACTTTGCGTTTCTGCAAGTCATGTTATCTCAATAAACCGGACATACCACAACAGAAAATACTTTCAAACAGGACATTCCTCCCAGAAAATAGATTGCGTGGGTGTAGGCATGGCTGTGAGGTAAGAAGCTTGCTTCACAAGCACATGGTTCCAGGTTCATCTTATTGCATGGCAACCTATAGCATTTGTTTTCAACTATAGCCCTTGGCTGACCCAAGCCTTGTGAGTGGATTTGGTAGATGTGAACTGAAAGGAGCCTGTTGTATATATATATATATATATATATATATATATATATATGTGTGTGAGTGTGTGTGTGTGCGTGTGTGTTTCTCCCCCACCACTGCTTAACAACTGGTGTTGGTGTGTTTGCATCCCTGTAACTTTGCAGTTCAGTGAAAGAGAACAATAGAATAAGTACTAGGCTTAAAATAAGTACTGGGGTTAATTCATTCAACTAAAATTCTTTAAGGCAGTGCCCCAGTATGGCTGCAGTCTAATGACTGAAATAAGTAAAAGATAAAAAAAATAGAGATTGGGATATAAAACTATTTTCCACAGATAAAGGTAATGAAATTTTGAGTGGATATAACTGATTTCCACATGAAAAGGGGTCAAGTGTGTTATGTCTTTTGGTTATATTAACCAATAATTAATGTATTATTTCTGTTGGTTATATTAATACATCATTCACATTTATTTTTAATGATTATTCTATTCTATTCTGCAGACCCAAGGTGACTAATACCTCCAAGACTGCACTAAGTGGTAGCAGTACAGTAACAAACACTCAATTATCAGATTCCGTGTGTCCAGGAAAATCCCGTTCCAAATGTAAATATCGACAGACATCTATTGAAACGTAAGTCTTGAATTATTTCACATATTCAGGTGACCTTAATTTATGGATTTCCTTGATAGTTTGAATGTCAAATTTTGAGTTTTCTGTTTACACACACACACCACTCCTAAATGACATCCTTCAGTCTTATCATCGTTCACCATTAACTATCACCACCACCACCACCACCACCACTATTCACCATTCACTATGTTCATTCCCGCCCCTGCCCAGTATACGTCTGATAACCTCTACCCTATGTTTCTATCTTTCTCTTTCACTCCATCCCACTCGTATTACCTCACTCATTCTTCCTGATTTCTTCTGTTTCTGTGCTCTCTTTTATTCATGTTCTTGTACATGTTACATTAAGGGTACACTCTGGTACCTCATCGCTGCTATATTTACCTCTCTTTCTGGCACAATACCAGCCACCTTCACCTACGTAGATGTAAAATACAAAGTAGCCATGACAACAACAATAAACATGTTCCTGCTCTTCCCATCATAATTCAACCTCTCAACATCTCATATGAACCCCTGTCTGTTATCCACCCTCTCAGATGAAGTATCTTTTTAGTCTTATAAGCTACAAGGCAGCTTTTTAGTGCTGGTGACATGAGAATAAAAAGGCACCCAGTACAATCTTTAAATTGGTTGCAGTTAGGAAGGGCATCCAGCTATAAAAATCATGTTAAAACCGAGACACTTGAGTAAGACATGTTCCTCTAACCTGTTAGATCATGTCAAAATGTTCAACCCATACCAGCATGGAAAACAAACACAAAAATGGTATGGTCTCTGTTATGGAAGAAAATTCTTCACTTTTAATTCTTGTCAACATTAACAGAGAAATGGATAAACCTGAGTGTCCATTAAATTGATTTCCAGGTTTTATTTGTGGTGCTCTGTATTATGGTTTTAGATCTCAGCAGGGTTGATATTTTTGGGTCTTTTATCATCCCTGAGTTGATGAAGTAAGTAGCTGTCATATACTAGGGACCAATTTAAATGGCCTCCAGTATATGACTGTAATATTTGCCCTGGTGTCTAAATAAAGAATCAACATGTTTCTTTGTGATTATGAAATATTGTAGGACTTTCGATTGTTGTAAGTCGCATGGCTTTCAGGTAGATACTTATAAAACAAGACAAGATTCTCATAGACACCACTCACTTTTCAGGTGGATTTCATTCAGCTCTGATTTTTTTTTGATTTTTTCCAGTTTTCCAGACGAAATTCTATTTAAAATCTTCAAATATTTACCAATCCTTGACCTGTTGACGTGCTCACTTGTTAATAAACATTGGTGTATAATTGCCACTGATAAGTAAGTCAACTATTCATTAAAATTTTAATTGATTCACACACATGCACATATTTGTTTTTATGTCCATTTTTCCAACCCAGTATTGGTTTGATGAATATATTATTGAGGCTTTGTTTTTTTTATACCCAGATACACTTCCTGTCACTAATCCTTACCTGATTTTTCTAATAATGGATTTTTGTCATTCTACTATCTTCAAAAGTACAATGCTAGTAGAGGACTCCATGACAGGAAATGTCAACTAGTTGTAAAGGTACAGAAATACTGTACAGGTACATGTATTGTAGATGTACCTGTACAGTGTTACCTGAACAGTAGCAGGGTAAAGGTATGTCTATACTATACAGGTACATCTACACTATACAGGTATGTTTGCAGTAATGCTGTACAGGTGCGCTTGCAGGCAACACTGTACAGGTATGTTTACACCATTCTGGTTCACCTGTAGTAACAATGTACAGGTATGTCAATAGTAATACTATGGATCTATGCTGTGCAAGTACCTCGGCAGTGACACCCCTGTAGAGGTACAGCTACACTGTACAGGTATGTCTACTCTATACATGTACACCTGTAGTAACTACAGAATGATCAAAGGTGTTCCAGCCATGCCAGTCCAGTTGGACTGCATTTTCTTACAATGAGGCTGGGAGAAAATACATTAGGAAAGTGTTCAGCCTACAAAAAAAAATGACACAGTAGGGTCACACATATGAAGTAGAGCAGGAGTTCTTAACCATTTTTTTGTAGCCCTCTCCTTTTAAGTAACAGATATACCTAGCGCCCACCTCAGTGGCGAGTGAGGTCTCGTGACTAAACTAACTTAACATGAATGATATTTTTTTGATTTTACTCTCAAAATGGATTGTGTAAGCTTTTAACAGTGAAATGATTAAAAAAATTAATAAAGACAAAAGTTGTAAATTTACTTTATACATTGCAAGTTAGTGACTTCCCTGTGTCTGGTGAGATCTCATTTTATTCTATTAACCATTATCATGTATAATATAATTACTACAATAGGTAAAAAATTAGTATGTTAATTATGTTACCTCACTGTTTCCTGTAATAGAGTGAGTTGAAAAATTGGGATTAACTGAGATTATCTTTGGGATTAGTAGACAAAAACTCTCTGTCTGGGGTGTATAGACCAGGAAGGCAACTTCAATAATATCAGTCAACCAACAATTTTTGGACTATAAGACAATCTAGATAAACTTTTTTAAACTGTTATTTGTAAGTATCTTCCATTATTTTTTTTTTAATACTTTACAAGGAAGTGTTGCTTTATGTTTAGGATTAGTAGTTTCTTTTATGTCAATAATGAGATATAAAATAATTGTGTTATACATGTATTAGAAATGACTATATAATTAACTCTATACTTGTGCCTGAATATATTCAACGTGAGACAAAAGGTTAATTTGGCAATGACCCAGGAATCAGGAACTCTGCATCTAAGAAACATTCTACTAGAAAAGAGTTGGCAGAAACTCAATGTTATGTAACCAATACAAACTGGGCATACAAATAATTCAGTGTGATTTCTAGTAAACTAATAGCAAATTATATTTTCAGATAATCTGCACTGAAACAATTATCAACCACAGGCAGCCTTGGGCTGATGGTTGTGAACTTCTCAGATGACTTGTTAACAGTTATTTAGGTTACATAATTAGCACTGTTTAATGAAACTGTGACTTTCTTCTTTTGGAAACAAAAGGTTTCTTTTTCTTGACAAAAAGTGGGCTCTATAATACCAGTTTCAGATGTGACATGGGTTACAAATAGAGAAGCTGCGAAGCAAAGAGGAAAACAATCAAGATGAGTGTAATCGAGAGGATGAGAAATATAACTTTCTGATATATATATATAATATACATATGTGTATGTAATGTCCTTGGTCATTGTCAACAAAGATGGATGAACATTATCATATATATATATATATTATATATATATGTGTGTGTGTGTGTGTGTGTGTGTGTGTGCATACATACACATGAGTGGACAAATGAAAGTGACATTCAACACATTTGGCAGGAGTTGGATATATTTTTAAATAACTATTTAACTCAGCTGCATATGACTTGGAGTTTTGTGAGTGCATAGGACGAACCCATCTCGTCAGATAATAGGGGAGGAGTAATGGATTTGAGAGCCCCCCTCCATATATATATATATCGGAGTATTGGCGCTAAGCAGTGTTTACGTATAATCACAATTTAGGTTAGTTGAACTATGTTTGTCACATATTTCAACCATTAAGGGCAAATATAGTGCAGTTACCGTGGAGAAAAAAATCTCAGAGATTTTTTTTCTCCATGGTAACTGCACTATATTTGCCCTTAACGGTTGAAATATGTGACAAACATAGTTCAACTAACCTAAATTGTGAATATATATATATGTATTTATTTATATGTATATGTATATCAGGCATGGCTCTGTCATAAGAAGTTTGCTTCCCAATCACATTGTTTCAGGGTTCAGTCCCGCTGCATGGCATCTTGGGCAAGTGTCTCCTACTATAACCTTGGGTTGACTAAAACCTTGTGAGTGGATTTGGCAGATGGAAATTGAATAAAACCTGTCATATATATATATATGTGTGTGTGTGTGTGTTCTTGTCAGTATATGTACCTCACTATGGCTTGACAAACATTGTTGGTGTGTTTACACCCTCATAACTTAGCAGTTCAGCAAAAGAGATTGATAGAACAACTACCAGACTTCAATCAAGTACCGGTGTTCATTCATTTGACTAAAAGTCTTTCAAAGTAGTGCCCCAGCATGGCTGCAGTTTAATTACTGAAACAAGTAAAAGGTAAAAGATTAAAAAATCTATACACAACAGGCTTCTTTTTATATTTTACCAATTCTGCTCAATCATATTTTCTTTAATTTATAAAATGTGCAGAAAATATCTGGAATGTCATCATATTTTATTCTCAGGTAATTAACAATAAATATTTAAACAAATTTACCTTCTTTTTTTTTTTTTATTTATTTCATACATAAGACTTTCAGAAACTAATGATATTTCTTTGTTTTCATTAATTAGCTTGCTTTGGCAAGATATTTACCATAAATATGTTGGACTGTTGGATAAAAAGGAAACTCAAGCATGCCAAGAACAAGGTTACTGGAAAAAACTATGCATTAGCAAGTGAGTGGAACATTATTGATTGCATCTATTATTTCCATCCATTGTCGTTTGTGTTGCTCGTTAGTCCACCACATCCCCTTCCTTTAGGTTAAGCTCTGATGAAGTCGACCGACGCTCAAAGCAAACCCATTAATGGTCCAGACATATGGAAACACTGACCTCAGTGTCTAACTAAACAATTTCAAATCAAACTAGATAAACATACAGGTGCAGGCATGGCTGTGTGGTTAAGAAGCTTGCTTTGCAACCATGTAGTTTTGGGTTCAATCCCACTGTGCAGCACTGTGGGCAAGTGTCTTCTGCTAGAGACTCCACCGGCCAACAGATATCCTGTGTGTGGATTTGGTTGATGGAACTGAAAGAAGAGCTCTGGTATATATAACATATATAAACAATACTTAGAGAAATGGTTTGTAGACACTCTAAAGCACTCCATTTCGTTAAGTGCTCGTCTTTAATTATTCATTATATAAAGCTGTTATTGTTATATATTCTCTGAGTTGGTTTTACTTGTTAAGATGAATATTACGTTACTTGTTTACCTGTATCATTGAAAATTTACGAGTTTTAGTAATTAGAGAAAATGGTTTTCCATGGGGGAATGTAGTTTCTTTTTACTACAATGTTTACTGAATGTCTGTCTGTTTATCTATCTACCTACCTATCTACCTATCTACCTACCTGCCAATTAATCGATAGATGTATGCAGATACTTCATTACATGGGTTACTTTGAAAAGGTAAAAATAACAAAGGAATTAGAGGGGGGTAAAAAAACATGCTTAATGTACCTAAGCTTCCTTCCTCACCATTTAATCTTGGGTTCAGCTTCCCTGCATTGCATCTTGGGCAAGTGTCTTCTACTACAATCTTCAAAAGAACCATAGAATTTCCATGAGTGCTTCTTGTAGGAAATTATTTGATTTGCTTGCAATGTTGAGTTGAAATTGTTTTAAGGAATTTGGAGAAGATTCTGCATACCTTCATAGAATAATGTAGGTGTGTGGCCTAGTGGTTAGCATGTATCACTCATGATTGCAAGATCGTGGTTTCCATTCTCAGACCAGGCGGAGCATAGTGTTCTCGAACAAAATACTTCATTTTGCATTGCTCAAGTTCACTCAGCTGAAAATGAATGACCCTGTGATGGGCTGGTGCCTGTTCAAGGGGTAATGTTGTGATCTCAATCACTTACACAGCATGGAATCTGGGTAAAAAACCCTATGAGTTCTTGGACTCAAGGCTGTAATTTACTTTTTTACAATAAAGTCTCAGTAACAAGGCTACCAAGTTTGGGGGATGGGGTAAGTTAATTACATCAACCCCAGTGCTCAACTGGTATTGATTTTATTGACTCTGAAAGGATGAAAGACATGGTCAACTTTGGCAGAATTTGAACTCAGATCATAAAGACAGACAAAATGCCGCTAAGCATTTCGCCTGGCATGCTAACGATTCTGCCTGCTTGCTGCCTTAATGATTATAATAATCCCAGCCCTGCAAATGTTCAAATTTACAAATTTTTCACATATAAAAATGGAGAGATGAACCAAATTAATTTCTGTTTTTTTTTCTTTTATTGTCAGAACTGTAGATCTTCGAAATCACAAAGTCCTCTCTCTCTTAAGGAAAGTTCATTTATATACAGGCTTGGTCAAAAATACAGAAGCTGCCATTAGGTAAGTTCATATTGTGGTTGTGGTTATTGTTCTGATGTTGTTTTTTAAGGAGTTTGTATTGACTATCATTATTATAATTCAGTAGTTTTATTGCATGCTTTCACTGTTTCAATTGTGACCATCTCATCTTTATTCATAGTGCATCTAGGACTACATTATCCAATGTGGTCCTAACTTTTCAAGATAGGACATATTTTAGACCACGTTCTTCAACAAATTAGTCATGTTTTTCTTTAATGTTCATAACATATATTATGTTAATATATCATTGTATATTATTGTCTTGTGTTCATTACATATATTATGCTAATAAGTTTCTTCTGTTTGTTCTTTAGAAAAGCAGGAATTACTTGGAGACTATGTCTTGGTAGTGCTGAGTCAAATTCTGGTAAATGGAAGCACTGTGTTAAAAGTCAATACTGCCATGAATTACATTGTCAAGATATGTTCTTCCACTCCATGTCTGTGGTAGTCTGCTTCTCTGGTTACAACGCACCACCTCTCAACTCCATTAATACAGTCCATGTGTTCTCCATTAACCCAATTTTCTTTCACAAAGATGGCCGACCTGTGTTAGATGGGTGAGTATTTTGAAATTAATTGTTGTTGTTTAGTGGCTGGTCAGTTTTGATTTATTTGACTCTAAAATTGTTTATTCAGACTAAATGTATCTGGTATCATATTATCTAATATGTGTTTCCTTGTTTCTGTTTAAAACCAAGTCTATTCTGACCCAGAACACCTTTGATCAAAAAATGTTTCTGCTGTGATTATCCTGTCTTATATTTAGACTGAATTATCTAATTTGTCATTCTTTGATGTTTTTGTTGTTTAAGCCCAGCTCAGCTCTGATCAAAGGCGTTCCAGCCATAACCATCCCATTTCTTTGTATATGTATATGTATATATATATATATATATATATATATATATATATATATATATATATATATATGTATATGTATACGATGACATTGTCCAATGTATTCTTTGTTTATCTCAAATGATAGGAGTGATTTATGGAAGACTTGGTTTCTATTTCTAATAGATTCAATTACTGCATATAGAATGAATGTGTGTGTGTTTTTTTGTTGTTGTTGTTGTTGTTGTCTGTGTTTTAAATGCTGAAATTATAAATAACTCTTTTGTTTTTCATTTTTTGACAGACCTCATCAGAAATCTCTGTTGTTGGAAATATCCCATAATTTTGATTGGTCAAAACAGCTTTCTGTAGATAATATCATTGGAAGTGACAACATAGTAACCCTACATCACATCCCTCTACAAGGTCTTCTATTTGCCACGTGGAAAGTAAGTAGTAACCTTACATCTCACAACTCTATATGGTCTTCTCTTTGCTATGTGGAAATAAAGTACACCTTGGTGTTAGAAGTGGTAGAAGGTAATAGCAATTAGTAGTGGAAGCTGGTGATTGATGGTAGAAGTTGGTAGAAGCTGGTGGTGGAAGTTGGTAGAAGCTGGTGGTGGAAGTTGGTAGGAGTTGATGATAGACCTAATCTGTTGTGGTTTAATGTCACTATCTGACCCTTTGATGGGTTTTGCAGAGTTCATCCTGTTGCAAGCATTCAAGTCAGGTCTTTGAACTAAGGATAACTTCCTCCCTTCTTCCCACCTGTCATGGAGACCATCAAAAGGGGTCAAGGACTCTCCCTATTCTTCCTCTCACTGAGCTGTTAAATTAAAAAATAACTTCTTGTCTCCCTCAATCCGAATTTAGATTATTTTCCTGTGTGTGATACTTCATTATATTTCACCAAAATCCTTTATCATTTAGTTATTTCCTGTATTTAACTTCTTTCTGTCTTCTATCAATTAGTCAGATTTGCAGAAACAGATTAATGATTTTACATAAATTAGTTTGTGGCAGAGTTTTATTCATTTAATAATTTTTGCCATTTCATCATTTTAATCATTTTAAAGTTATGTCATTAACATTTCTTATGAGAATTACTTGCTTAGATGTTAATGGATCTTGTAGAGGTTAATTAGTACAGTTAAGATAGCAGAAATAATTTTATATTTGAAAAGATGGAATGGCAGTGGCCCTGTAGTGAAGCTGGTAATGTGGTCACCTAGCAATCTATAGGCAGAGGGTTCAAGTCCTCCTGTCAGTGACTCAACAATCTAGAGATACAAGGCTCAAGTCCCGTCAGTGACCTAGTTATTTATAGACACAAGTTCAAATCCTCCTCTCAGTGACCCAGCAATGTGTAGATCTGTGGTTCATGTTCTGACAGTGGAACCTGTTGCTATTTTCTGCCTCAAGTCGACGATTTTAAAGTTTATCTCTAAAGCTCTTAACACAATTAATGCTAGATAACTCAGTAAAGACTCAGCAAGATCTTTTGCTTGTGGGTTCACTTAAGCAGGGATTCAACCTAGTTTTGCAGTAAAGAACTTACTGACAATAAGTGGATATTGAACCCTTTAGCATTCAGACTAGCATGTCAAATTTATCGCTTATTTATTCACATTGTTTTGAATTTGTCATAAATTTATCTTGTAGCTTCAAGATTTCACTGATGAGATTGTTCATTTTTGAAATAACATTATAGGGTAGGTGAGGGGCTGGATTCTGGCCAGTTTGAACATGAAGCTAGTAGAATATTTCGGCTGGATATGGCCAGTTTAAATACCAAAGGTTTAACCCTTTAGCATTCAGATTACTCTCACAAATGTCATTTGCTTATTTATTCACATTATTTTGAATTAATCATGCATTATCTTGTAGCTAAGAGATTTTCATGCTGTGATTGCTTATTTCTAGAATATTTAGTAGAATATTTAGACCAGATATGGCCAGTTTTAATACTAAAGGGTTAAAGAATATACTTTGTAATTGAATGTGATGTGACTTGTTTGGCTGGTATAATGGTACCCTGTTGATTTGGTTTGTTGTGTTTCTCAACAATGAATATGTTAGCTTCGTTGTCCGTTCATACAGCATTTAATCATTTTATAGGAGGGTGGAGAGTTGTCTTTCATTGTTGCTTGCTTCCACTTCCATAAACTTGTTCAAAGATGTCTTCTTGGCACCAGTTCACGGTAAGTCAACTATTTTTGTTCTCACTCTGCCCAGTTTTCCTATTCCTCTTGCATCAACATCTTAACCTACAGTTCACAAGTCACAGATGAAATTTAGTTAGCATAAATGGCTGTGTGATCAAGAAGCTTACTTTCCAACCACATGGTTCTGGGTTCAGTCTTTGGGCAAGATTCCGTAAAAAAAAATCAATATATATGACGGAAAAATCGTGTCTTGTGAATTTTCGGAAAGCCCCCACCCCCACCCCAAGCTCGCATTTTTTTCCATATTCGTTTTCCATACACTTGTTCCCCCTCCCGGCTGGTTAATTTTTTTGTTTTATTTTGTTCCCGGATGGTCTTTATATTGACTGATAAGTGTCTATGGAATACATTACTACTTCCATTAGAAGACTATATAATTCACAGGCCCAAACCTTGTCACACTGTATCTTATTAAATGCACCTGAGCAAAGACTAGACATGTGTATGTTGTTCAGTTGATTTGAACAATTGAACTGTCTCATTTCTCAAACCCGGTGGGAAAGTCCATTATTTAATGAACCTATTACTGATTACATTTCTGACTTGTTTCAGTTTTCTGTCTATTTACCAAGATTGACTGAAACTGACACTGAAACCTGTTTAATTAACTCTTCTGAATCTCTTCTCTTTTCCCAGACCATACATTCCATCATTTCCCAATGTGCTCGAAGATGACATTGATCCAACATTCGGTAAGTATTAAAACACTCTCAGCTGTATTTATCATTACCAATAACAAAATTGTGGAGGCACATGGCTAAGTGGTTTGGGTGTTGGACTTGTGGTCATAATAGACTGTGGCTTCGACTCCTGAATAGACTACATCTGGATGCTCTTCCTAACATCAATCTCTTTACAGAATGTGATGGGTGGATGTTAATTGTGGGACCAGCATTAGTGAGGTTGTCTTGTACTCCCTTCTAAAGGAAAAGACCCACACTACTCTATGATGTGTTTATTGAAGGTGCAGACCTAGAAAGTGAAAAGGAGAGAGAGAGAGAGAGAGAGAGAGAGAGAGATGACAGAAGAGGAGCTGGGATGGGTGGATGGAAGGGATGAAGATATGATGGTAGAAATGGAGTAGGGTGGGGTGAGAGAGTGCTAGAGCTGTATGCCATCTATAGTTATACCAGTAACATAATACTGTAGATAGAAGAGAGAGAGAGAGACGAGAGGTTAACAAGAGGCAGGGAGGTATCAGGTACTGATTTAGTTGGGACAATTGGGAGAGAGAGTGAGAGAGGTGTAAATGTAGATGTCTCCCACCCTCTATTGTTACAACCTGTTTTTAATGCTTTTAATGATGTTGATGCTCATTTCACTATATATATGTGTGTGTGTATGTATGTATATGTATACACACATTCACACGCATACACCCACATAGTTTTCTGCTGGAATCCCTTGTGGTTGTTTCCAATAAAAAATGAATGCGATCATCTGTTTTTTGAATTCATTGATACTCTTCCAATCTCTGCTGTCTTCTCTATCTCTACCTCACTGCTGTTTTCTTTGTTTCTTTGGCAGGTCTCCATCACTATCAGCTGACATTAGAACTCTCTGGCATGCAGACTTCATATTATCTACAACATTTCAACGGATTACAGTGTCAGCTTGGCAACATAAGTAAGGCGCATCTTTTCTTGATGGCGTTCTTCATGATAACATCTATCATTATCATTGACATCATTGTTTTAATGTTCAGTTTTCCCCATGCTAGAATGAATCAGATGGAATTCATTGAAGCAGATTTTTTACAGCCGGATACCCTTCCAGTTGCCAACCTTCATATATGTTTATGTTTACATAGCTTTCCAACCATGTGCTTTCTGGGTTCAGTCCCACTGCATGGCACCTTCAGCAAGTATCTTTTATAGCCTTGGGCCAACCAAAGCCTTGTGAGTGGATTTGGTTGTAGGAAACTGAAAGAAGTTGTGTGTTTGTATATATATATACAAGGATTTGGTTGTAGGAAACTGAAAGAAGTTGTGTGTTTGTATATATATATACAGGATGATGCAAGCAGGGCTCAAGAGATATTTAAGGAAAAATGTAAAGACTGAGAAGGTGAATGACAAGGACCTTTTTGTGTGCACAGTCTGTGACAGACCATGTCTGTCCTTGGCTGGCCTCAAATCTCACCTGCAAACCCATGGAAAACAAACCTCATCCAGCTATTCTGATTATATGTCTGTGCACACGTTTGAATGTGGTGTGTGCCAGAGGGTTTGCAAATCCAATGGGGGTCTTAAAAGACATGTTAGGATCCACAATGAGCAGAATTTACTTGCAGGTATTGGTAGTGCAAATTAGAGGTGCAATCTGTGTGGGTGTTTTTTCAAAACACTGTCTGGTTTAAAAAGCCACATAAGACGCCATGAAAGGGCTAAGGTGTAGGTGCAGGAGGTGGTCAAACTCTGTTTAAGGAGTAGACAACCACCATATATATATATATATATATATATATATATAAATACCCTGAAGCAAAATCGAAATGTAAAACTGTGAACTCATAAACATATTTTATCACCCAAGGAGGATCTTTTGCATCTGGTGTTATTGCATTGTCCCTTACCCACCAGGCAGGGAGCGGTGCGACTTGAAGCTGAGAAAATTGCTGTGCTAATAAATGCTTTTTGTAATACTCCATCTTCTCCATTAATCTTTAAAATATATATATGTGTTTGCGTGTGTGTGTGTCTACTTGTTCAGATCCTGACACTGATTGTTGCCAATGAATGTCATTCATTTCCAATATTCTGTGGAAACAGGTCTTTACATAGGAAAATATTACTTTGTTTGCATTTCAATTGCTGAAGAATGAATCATAGAATTCATCCTATTGTGACAGGTACACAAAATAATGAAGTGCCAAAATAATTTCCAGTTATGGTTCCATTCATAACTGTTTGCTGGTTTAGAAACCCTTTCCATTCTTTAATCAATTTCAGTTTTTAATTTGCATAATACATTCTCACAGTTTAATATTTTAATTGAAAAATGCTAATCCCACTTCTGAATTTGGTTTTAAAAATTCCTGCCACAGAGTTACTGTATAACTTTTTAACTGAAATTATCTGCTATTGTCTTCAATAGAAGTTTTTATATTTTGCAGGTGAAGGTCATGCCCATTTTATTGTTATCAAACCAGAAAACAGGTATGACTACACACCATTATCATCAAAGCTTAACTTAAGTTGGAAAACAGACTCTCTGAAAGGAGTTGTGCAGGTATGGTCCCTCTATTATATATAATTTTTCTTTTACTATTTTGTATTTCATCCATTTTAATATTAATATATATCTAACAAAGCTTTTGTAAATATTTCTCTATTATAGTTGATTTACATTGTTTCATTTCATCTTTAGTTTCCCCAACGGCAGTTTATGCACCTTTGCACAAAACTTCACACAGTCCCAGATCACGTAATACAGTGATGTAAAATACATTGGGGGTAACAAGTGAGAAAGTAACAAGCAACATGGTTTATAATGAAAGTCTGTTTCAATTATGTAGACCCTGCAACATAATTATCAACTGATATCAATTTTATAAAATCACTCATACCAGTCGATAAATACCAAATATTTACAAAGACAGTTGCCTTCATTTTGTTAATGTCTCTTTCTCCTCACTGTTCCTATCAATAGGAAAGACATTATATAATAGCTTAAGATTGCGCTGGTATGGACATGTGGTGAGAATGGAGGAGGATAGCTGCGTGAAAAAGTGCCACACCCTAACAGTTGAGGGAACCCGTGGAAGAGGTAGGCCCAGGAAGACCTGGGCTGAGGTGGTGAGGCAAGACCTTCGTACATTGGGCCTCACCGAGGCGATGACTACGGACCGAGACCTTTGGAAATGGGCTGTGCGTGAGAAGACCCGGCAAGCCAAGTAAGATCGTTGCCAGTGCCCCTGGACTGGTTCTTGTGCGGGTGGCACATGAGATGCACCATTTTGAGCGTGGCCGTTGCCAGTACCGCCTGACTGGCTCCTGTAGGATTTTCGAGCGAGATCGTTGCCAGTGCCCCTGGACTGGCTTGTGCGGGTGGCACATAAAAGACACCATTTCGAGCGTGGCCGTTTTCGTGCGGGTGACACGTAAAAGCACCCACTACACTCTCTGAGTGGTTGGCGTTAGGAAGGGCATCCAGCTGTAGAAACACTGCCAAATCGGACTGGAGCCTGGTGTTGCCATCCGGTTTCACCAGTCCTCAGTCAAATCGTCCAACCCATGCTAGCATGGAAAGCGGACGTTAAACGATCATCATGATGATGATGTCCCTTCACAAGCATCTGAGCTCTCCTTTTTTCATCAGATTTATCTGCAATTTCTGTAATGTATATTCTCTAGATAGGATGTATTTTATTCAGAAATGATATTTCCATTGAAATTTCCCAAATATTATGGGTTAGTGTTATAAAATTATAAACTTTGGCAGCTATTTCTAGCCGATCAGTGTTGTAAAGGTTTTCCCTGTTAACTTACATTGGTTAGTTTGATTTATCCATGAGAGAAAAATCTATTCTAAGCTTAGTTACATTGGAGCTATTATAATTGGAATTCAAAAGTAGAATCGTCCTTAAATTTCAATGGTGACTTTTTTTTGTATAATTTAACACATTTGAATTTTCATTTTTATGAGATAGAGATGTTTGTATTGTCATGTGGTAGTTAAAACTGGAGAAAAACAAAATCTAGATTTTAAGGGATACAACTCTTGTAACCCGTTTGTCCAGACAAGTTGTGTGTTTTTTAGCCAACAAGATGACATCTGGTAAAGAGACCTACAGTAAAGCAATAGGAAACCATTTTGGTTTTCTGGCTTGGAAATTTCTTAACAGGGGCACGAGGTTTTCCTCAGGTGTTGTTGCTTGACCTTTCAATTTTACACAGGTGAAAATAGCGAAAGTCTTATCATTCAAGCCTGGCTCAGCAAAAATAGATTTAATTCAATCAATCATTGATAAGATTGATGGTGACTGACGACTTTAGAATTCTTTGTCAATTTTTTTCCTCTACTTCCTAAATATTCTAATAACTTACATAGGACAAACATGAAGACATATATAGATTTTCTCCCTGCAAGATAATATTTTGTGGCTGGGCATCATGATATGTTCCACCCATACAACATTTCATATTTATATGATTATTTTCTGCCAGACAATTGTTTTCATCTTTATAGATGAAAGATTTTTTGTTTGTCAGAATTAGATTTAGAAATAAAAGTTCTTGGAGTCACTCAGTTTGGTATTACCCTTAGATCTAGGAATAAAACACTCGATAAAGATCAGAGATCAAACCATTTGAAGCATAATGTAGATGTAAAAGTTGAAAAATCTTTCATTTTTTTTAAAGATCAATTTAATATTTTAATATTGTGATTGAGATTATTTCATATTTATTTAATATTATGTACTACGTAAATGATCTCGTATCATCCTATGTTTGAGTGTCTTTCATTGTAGGACGTGTGTTTGTTGCATATAACGGTTTTAGAGGAAAGAGAAGAAATATTTTGGAGTGTTAGGTAAGTACATAACACATGGAATGTTTCTAAATAAATGTACTTTAATGACTGTTTCGCTAAACTGCACTTCCTTTATTTGTAGTACAGAGGTTTAGTTTATATATTACAGGGAGTACGCTCTCTTTAGAAGATATGGACTATAGTATAAAGTAAGTAACCAGGTCAATTGTAGCTGTAGTAAGGATGAAACACAGGAGAATGTTGTCAGTAGTTTTGTTTCTTTGTACCTCAGCCATTGGACCTAAAATGTGCAATATTAAGCTGCTCTGTTTTTTATAGGGAGTATATAAAAAAAAAACAGAATCAGCTCACATACACACGAGGGGGTGCTCAAAAGTTCCTGGCTTTAAAGTTATTGCTAGGAGAGACTCTCACTGATGGTTGATGGGATTGAGGGCTTTAGTTGCATGGAATTCAGATCTAGAGCTGGGATGAAGTGTGTGTGCACATGCTGATTCTTATTTTGTACTGCCTTACACCATTTTATATCATCCTTTTACACCGTCTTGTCAATACAACATTGATATATTCATTTCCTACCAATGTAGGAATAAGAGGACATGGGGTTCTAATTGTACTTAACTAGGAACAAATTCATCTGAAGTCTTCTACTAAGACTAAACTAAAACAGTTATGGCTTTATTTCTTGTTTATTCAACTCCTGATGTTAATATATTCTCAGTTTAAGTTAATGTGTTTATATAATCTTTATTTTAGTTTCCCCATCTTTCTTGTAGCTCCCCTTTTTATATATAATCTTTACTATAGCTCTCCCCTTTATATATAATCTTTGGTATAGTTTTCCTCTTTATTGTAACTCTTTTGTCTTTTTATTGTAGCTCTCCTGTCAGATATCAAGAAAAGAAAACCAATGATGGTGAGTATCTTAAGAGTTCATGTGAAAGTCTTAAATTAATTTCTCAAATCTGTAACTCCACTAATGACTGGTTATTAGCAGAGATATGTGTATATGTCTATAAATGTGTGTACGTATCTGAGTGTCTATACATTCGTACAACTGTATAGCTCATGTTAGCTTATATATCTATATGTCTCTGTAATTGTGTATGTGCATATGTTTGTCTACATAAAGTATGCATCAGCATGCTTATATAGTCTGTGTTTATATCTATATTTGTATATCTATAGTCTATGTGCTTGTGTCACTGTGTTCGTTTATGATTTTATATTCATAACCCATGCTAGCATGGAAAGCGGACGTTAAACGATGATGATTTCTGTATGTCTATGAAAATCTGTATGAGTGTATACTTGTAATCAATATGAACTATATTTGTATGAATTTACATTTGTACATCTGTTGGGTCTGTAGCTTAGTGAATTTGTTTTTGGTCATTTTAGTAGCTTCACCACTTCGCATATAGTTTATAACTGTATGTTTGTATATCTGTATCATTATGTCTATATAAAGGCTATTTACATGTGTTATACAATCTCTGAAGAATTGATAATGTAAACTACTTGTAAGTTTTCCCTTATATAACGGATGTTATTACTATATTGGTGAAGTTAGTTGCAGTTAATGTTGTTAGGTTTGTTCTGTCAGAGTAATGTTGCTTTAATTCTCATCTGCAGCCCCAAGTTTTGACTTGGCCACTGGATGTACACGGTATATTTCTTATAAAGACGATCGAGGTCAACTCTACATGGAAATGAACAAAGTAACTATATCTCTTTTTCATAAACTCTCTCAATATTTATTTACAAAAACACACACACCATGAAAATTATCATTTAACATCTGTCTTCTATATTGTAATATGCTGAGTGGTTTAACAGGATTTGATAAGCTGGAAGACTTTTGCCAGCTCTAAAGTCTGCCTTGGCATGCTTTCTATGGCCGGATGCCCCTTCTAACATATATATGTATTTGATTTATGTAAAAGCAGCTGTAGAATAGAATTTTTTATCTATATGACTTGCTTAACATATGTGTATCATTGAAAGCCAGAAGCTACATTTTTCATCTGGGGGAAAAAAATCCCTTTAAATACATAGTGCTTAAAAACACACACACACACACACTATACTTCAGAGCTCAGTGAAACGAAATTGCCTTGGAAGTGACCATGAGAGCTATAGCTTGGGAAATGCTTCATAACAAAAACTAAAAACTGTTTGATCATGTCAAATTTATTATAATTCAACAGCATGTGCGGGGGTGTATGTGGGTCTGTGTGTTGCAGTTTCCTTTATGTTGAATGCCATGCTCAACCCCATCTTCTGGCTGTCCCCGCTAACAAAGATTTCCCCCCTTTTCTTTTCTTCTTTCTTTCAGTGTGAAGATGGCAGAGTCTATGTGACAAATTTACAACTGTCACTCTCTTTAGAGGCTGTCAACCAATGGTTTGGCACCAGTTACACCTGACACCCCTCTTGCAACATTCTGCTTCTTTTGCTGCTGGACTGGGTTCTATTCAAAACACTTTGGCTTCACTCCCACACACATACACGTATTTTTGGTGAGGAATGGTGCTGAAACGGAATCCTTTGGCAGTATCTTGGTATCCCCCCACCCCACCATTATCTTTCATTATTTTTTTATATTTTCTTAATAATTTGTGCTGAGTCTGTTAACGAGTTTATCTTTCCTGTTTTTTTTTTTTCTTACTTACTCGTTCAACAAATAACATCTTTAAATTTTACAAATTTTTAATAAAAAGTAAATTTTGAAAAATATATAAAAATATATATATATAAGAACAAAAACTAAAAAAAAATACAAAAAAAAAGAAGTAATGTCCAAATGTTAAAAATTATTGAAAAATATTTCTTTTGTAAACCACAAAATTAATTGAATTTTAATCCATTGTCGGCTTCCTGTTTCTAATTTGGTGGTTACATTGGAAATGAACAGACGTTCTTGGAGGTTTGTTTGACATTTTGTTGTTTTTCTTGTTAATATATTATTATTATCATTATTATTTCCTTCTTATCATCAAATGTTCACCCATTAAAAGAAAAAAGTTAATCTGTTTCCAGATGTTCGTTTATTTTAAAAAAATACAAAACAAACGAACTTTTTAGTTGGTGGACATTTGATGAACAAACGTCTAAATCTTTGTCGACCAAATGTTAACCCATTAAAATGTTAATTTCTGTCAACTAAATGTTAACCCATTAAAAAACATTAATCTCCATCAATCAAATGTCTCTGTTAATCAATTTGGTTTCTCTGGCTCCACCAGCCATTCTACTTCGACCTCACTTCTCTTATTTTATATTTTTTTGCCAAATAAACACACACACACTATATATTGGTGCTGCTCTCATTTATTACTGTTTTCATTCTAACTCCTGTCCATTGTCTGGAAATCTTTTGTCACACACCTGTGATCTCCTCAGCAACACTTTCCATCTTCGTATGTGCTCTTCCTCTGCTTATTCCATTCTGTTAAGTCTAGAAGAACAGAGCACACATGAAGTGTTGCTGAAGAGGTCACAGATACGTGACGAAAGATTTCCGGACAATGGACATGAGAGTTAGAATAAGAACAGTAATTAATGAGTGAAGAACAAATATATAGTGTGTGTGTGTTTATTTGGCAAGTAAATAAATGAGTAAAAAAAGACCATCCCTGAAATACAATATTTGTTTCAACACACAATTTCACAAATTGTAATAATCTTGCATTTAGCTGAAGGGTAAGGCTAATTAACAATGATGAAAGAGAAATGACAGAATTGGATAATGAAGAAAGATAATACAAATTTAAAAAAAAGACTAAAATGAAGACTGCAAAGATTTAAAGAGAAATTTAATGGTAGAAGAGTTGATGGCACCAATTTGAATGGATATAGTCCTTAATTCCCATCAGTGGGAGTAAAATCAAAGTTTGACCATGTGGTTTAAGCCGGACTTGAAAGTCAAAGGCTGAGATATAAGAGTCCAACAAAAGAGTAGAGTTTAAATTACAAGTCTTGAATGTCCAGCCAGGCTTGCGTGGTCAGCACACATCTATCTCCAGCTGCTGAGATAACCTGGCAGGACTTCAATAAAAGGGAGTCAATGTCATGATGTGTTTGTTGCTGTTGTTGTTGCTTATATTGCTAGGAGATTTAGTGGCAAAATTGATATTGTAGCCGAGGCAACGAGGAAGTGAGCGTCTTTTCATTTTTTAGGGTTTATTGTTTTTGTTGAAGGTATGATATTAATTCTTCAGCTGAAGACAACTAGGAACTTTAATGTCATCTTGGTAACTGCAGACAATAGCGCCTCAGAGCATCAACACTGTTTCGCATCCGACAAAGTTCTTCATCATCATGGTTCTTGCTTTCAAGTAAATTCTGCAAAACAAACAAGGAAAATCAATCAAGTGAAACAAACGAGATTTTAAAACTATAATAATAATAATGATGATGATGATGATTCCTTTTATTGGCCACAAGGGCTCAAGACATGGGGGACAATATCAAAGGACGAGTTACAGCACAAAAAGATTACAAAACCAAAAACGTGGGGTTAACGTCAATCAAGGGGAGATACTACCACATTAAAGGGTATAACAGGATATATAATAGAGAATATAGATATAAATAATAATAAATAAATAGAGCCCCCCCCCCCCCAAGCAGGGCAGTCCACTTGAGATAACCTGGGGTAAGCCCCATGTAAAAACACCGGATTTCTCTGCCATCCCCAAGGTATGGGAAAAGTGTCCTCTTCCGAACTCTCCTGTCTAAGACAATGCATGAGTTTTTCGCTTTTTGATGAATGACCTAAACAAATGATTTGCTTATAGTGATCAAATTGTATGTGCTCCTTCCATCAAACTGACGTTGTCTGAAAAGGTGCACAATGTGTCATGCGTCAAGCGTTAAGTGATTGCAGAGCAATGTGAGATGAAGTGCTTTGCTCAAGAACACAACACACCACTGGTCTAGGAACTGAAACCACAATCTTGAAATCATGAGTGCAACACTCTGACCACTAGGTCATTCGTCCACACAGGGTGAACTGGTAAGAACAGACGCAAACCCTGTATATCATGTGGTGTTGGCAGCAGCAAAAATATACCAACCCCAGAAGAGATGGCGACCCCACTGCAGATCGAGCAGTGTTGGGGGCAGTAACAATATAATAATGTCTGAACAACATTTGAATACTTACAGAAACTTTTCTACTAAGTTTCTCTGCTGTCCGATTCAGATCAATGTTGTCAGTCTTTAACTTCTGGCATCTGTCGTTGAGAATGTGGCGCTCAAGCCTTTGCTCTGCAACACAAAAAAAAGAAAGAGTTTGTTTAGAAATTTGAAAGTGAAAACTGTGCTTTGTGTTTATTTAGAAAACATGGAAAAATGTTTGGATGATTCAACAGTAATGACGAGAGGTTAACCCTTCTGATACCCAATGTTCAATGAAAAACACTAAATGTATCTTTTAATTTAATTTTGAAAATCATTATTTCAAAGGAAATAGTAAAATTATTATCATTATCATCATGGCTTCAATGTCTACCTTCCCATGGTTGCACAGGTCAGAGGGGATTTGTTGAGGCAAACTTCCTGTCACCAATCCTCACCTGTTGGGAGTCCTCCTCACACCATTGCTAGCAATACTTTCCACAAAGATTAGAAGCAAACAGCCTTGCTTGTATATGATAATGCTCATTTATCAGCCATGAGGTGATGTCTCATCAAAAGCATACACAAACACACATATACAACAGGCTTCATTCAATTTCCATCTACTAACCAAATCCACTCACTAGGTTTTAGCCACGTCTGAATTTTTGCCCACATTATGATTCCAAATCATTACAGGTTCAATTCCTAGCGTGGTGTACAGAACGAGTTACTTTTAAATCCCTCAATATAATTCAAGATCATAAATCTATTAAGTTGCAGCCCAATGAAGGTAGCAATTAAAAATTTGAGGAAGTCTGGATTTACCTTCTAAATAACGTTGATAGGTGCCAAGAATGGTCTCAATTCCTGGCCATTTGAACAAAGGTTGGCCATTGAAAGAATCTGTAGCCTCTAAACGTCCATCATCTGACCGAGAACACAAACTGGAGTGGGAATCATGTGAAGAGGATTTCTGTGATTGCTGCAGTATTGAAGATACTGCAGACAGGTGAGTTACTGTATTGTCTCTACTACTGTCCACCGACTTCATACCTGACAGAGAAAACAAAACACAAATAGAGAAATAATTAGCAATATAACAATTAGTGTATGTTGTTAATGAAACATCTAGGAATTATAATAAAGCAGAATGTAAAATGTTTGAAGTGTCATATAATAATTATTAACTTTGATGAGACATAAATCATATAGCAGATATAATTAATTGAACCGCATAGCAGAGTCCACTCTATTGCACAGTGTGACAAGGTTGGGCCTGTGAATTATATAGTCTTCTAATGGAAGTAGCAATGTATTCCATAGACACATAGAGCTGGCAGAATCATTAGTACACTAGACAAAAATGCTTAGCAGCATTTCTCCCAGTTTTACATTCTAAGCTCGAATTAGAGGACTGATTTTGACTTTCAACCATTCAGGGTCAAATAAATAAGTACTCGTTCAGCACTGGTATTGATTTAATTGAATTCACCCATCTCTCAAAATTCCAGGCCTTGTACCAAACTTAGAAAGGCTTATTTAAAATGACAGTAAGCAATTTTACAAATAAAACCCAAGGTTTAATTCCTTACTATTATTGAGTTTAGCAACAAGAAACACTACTGCAGAGAAGACAATGTAAAGGGTGAAAATAATGGGAGACGAAAGAAAGAAAGAAAATTCTTTAAATGGTGTCATTACCTGTTCTACCATTTGAAGATTTGTTTGAAAATGTTGAAGCAAGCACTGATTCATGAAATTCTTGAGCAAATTTTTCTTTAAGCCGTCGTTGGTCACGACTGTCACCTCGATTCTCTGGAAAGATGAGGGGGCGAGTATTTTCCTGACTAGTCCTACTTGGGTTAGCCATTTGTAGGCTGGGTGTTACTGAGGGAAGAGTGGAAACACTTGTCTGTTTGAGATAGTGTGGCTGAGACGACGTCGATGAGGAAGAAGAGGAGGAGGAGGAGGAACTGGCTGTCGCTGCCAGATGGCGTTCTTGTAGTTGATTCAAAGATATTTTTGGTCGGGATGGTTGTTCTAATTTGTTTGATACCTGAGATGATCCTTCCATATCGGTAGATTTTCTCTTAACCCTCCGATGTAAGCTGTCAAGAAGGGCTGAAAAAGAGAGCAACGACAAATAATTAGAAAGTTAGCTTATAGCTGTTGACCTCGACTTACAGTAATATTTATTTTATCAACCTTTGAAAGAGAAAAAGTCAAAGGGGACGGAGATGGGACGTGAACTCAGAATATGAGGGGAGGTAATCACATACAGCACTGTAAAGGGAGACAATACAATGAGTTACTGTCAGATATCTTTAAATATTCTGACATTTTTAGATCGATATCCGTGGAAAGGGGAAGGGATTAAGTCGACTACATCAACTCCAGTGTGTAACTGGTACTTAATTTATCGACTCCAAAAGAATGAAAGGCAAAGTTGAGCCGGGCAGAATTTGAACTCAGATCGTAGCAATGGGCGAAATACTGCTAAGCATTTCGACCAGCATGCTAACGATTCTGCCAGCCTGCCGCCTTGACTTTCATAATAATAATGACAAATAACCAACCAACCATGGACTGGGTGTGGGACATTTTCAATTAGATTCACTAGACAAGAAAAAGGTTAGCCCCACGATGTAATTAACTACTACAGCGGGACCTGAACGCTTGTCCATCTAGTTATGTGAGTCACATTAACCATTTACTCACTGAGGTAAACTAACAACTGGGGGAGGGGGAAGTAATTGTAGAAGTTTTACAGTCGGACAGTATGATGGATATAGGCGAAGGTGGTGGTAGGACATATTCTGGAATATATTAGTGGGTTTTGTGTAGACCTGGTACCCCACATTACAATGAACCCATCCAGAATAGTACAAATGTAGTGCGCACACACACACACACACACACATACACAGAAAGGAGGAGGAGGAGGAGTAAAATTATTTACCAGGTTTTGATCGTTTAACTGGTTCTGAGAGAAGTCTCTCTTCATCAGGTTGTTGCTGTTGTTGCTGCTGCTGTTGTGGCTGTAATACATTTTCTAGCACCAAACCAAGTCTCCGAGCTTTCTCCTCTTCACACGCTTGACGGATTGCTTCATACTCTGTGGAGACAATAAAAGCAGGATTTCTTTATATGAGGAAGATGGTTGTTCTATTGATCAATGTTGGACAATAACCATAAGAAAAGCAGTAAACATTTTGTTATCACCACATCTGGGCTCTATAACAGCAACCCATCTGAGACCATAACCTCTGGTTCTATGATAACAGATATGATATTAACCACTGTATATAGGAGAGTGCAGTATTGTTTACAGCTAAAACTTGGCACATTTAAAACAGTAGTTTGTGACTATACAGATGAAACCATGTGTGTGCTGGATCAGAACTGACATGGAATTAACACAACAACTACAACAAACAAAGCCAGTCGTACCTTTTTTCTTATCGCCAGTGAGTGGAGTGAGTAGAAAAGAGTGGAGATAACGACATTTCTGTTTGTAGTCATTTTGCATACACAACTGTTCCGAGAAATAAACTGGTGGTACAGTTAGTTTGGTCACAGGTTCTGGATTGTTCTCTGGCGTCGACACTGGACTTAAGCTGCCTTCCCGGAACATATGTCGCCGTTTGCGGTAACGGTCAAATTCTAAATCTAGAAAACAATAAAAGAAATCACATTACAAACATTGACACAGCAAAAAATTTATCTAACCTATTATATAAAACATTTCCACCTTCACCTTTCTTTACTGGTATAGTTAGCTTTTCACAAGCAGTATTTTACAGATGGATGCTCTTCCTGTCACTAACCCTATAACCACCTCTTGCAACACGCAAGGGCACAGTATCCCCATTCAATCACCAGAATACATTTTTTTCCCTTAAAATTCTGTTTCCATGCTGACATGAGTTAGACTGAAACTTATAATGGCTGATTTCCTGCAAATGGATGCCCTTCAACCCTCCATGTGCTTTACAAATAAGACACATTTCATTGTTTCTTCACACAATGAAAGCCAAAAGTATGTGACTTATTCTTATAACAGTATGTAAACAAATGCATTGTTTTTCTCTAATCAGATTGGATTAAAAAATTCATCTCACATCAATAAAAGGTTCTGCAGAAGGCACTATACCATATATACATATACAAATATATATATATATATATATGCACACACACACGTAAGCACGTTGAAACTCTGAATAACAGTTTGTGAAGCTTTTGGGGTTTTAATAATAATAATAATAATAATAATAACCCTTTCTACTATAGGCACAAGACTTGAAATTTTTGGGGGGAGGGGCTAAGTCGATTACATTGACTCAGTACCTCACTGGTTTATCAACTCTGAAAGGATGCAATACAAAGTCGACCTCAGCAGAATTTGAACCTAGATCATAAAGATGGACAAAATGCCACTAAGCATTTTGCTTAGCATGCCAACAATCCTGCCAGCTCACCAGCATAACAACAATAATACTAATACACACACACACACACAATCGTTTAATGTCCACTTTTCTATGCTTACCTGTTTCTAAGCAAGACAATATTCCACATGACTAGACACATTTTTATGGAAGATTGGAAACAAAGGACTACGGTGACATGCATTTAAAACTATTACATGAAGTCAAAAGCAAGGTGAATATATAATCTGTAAAACCCTAGCCACCATTTGCAAATATGTATAACTTGGTAGCATGTGCCATGCTTTCACCATGTTTTAGAAGCCTTTACAATCAAGGGCAAAGCCTCTCAAACAGAACTCAATGGAACGTGAAAGATGTGACAGGGGGAGGGAGAGAGATCTGCATCAGCAGTCAGTAGGTACTTACTTCAGTTAAGTACAGTGGGACAATGCAACAAACCCATGACTTTAAGAGTGAGAGCCCAGCTACTACTAGCCATTGCATCATTATATAGTACATACATACATAAAATGTGTGTGTGTGTTATTTTATTTTATTTAGATCATCTAAAAACTTCAGTTGAGCAAGCTGTTTCATTACATACATTTACAATGGTTTCATTGATATTCAATTTCGAGTATTGCTTAATCATTATATAATATATGCAACTATAGATTATTCCTGAAATATACCGATACAATGAAACACTGACTCTTCAGGGTCATGTATAAAATCCATCATCTATGGATTTTCAGAGATATGATCTGTGAGATATGGTCTCTGATTTAAAGTCATAATCTGAGAACAAATTCTGCTAAGATCAACTTCCATCTTTCCTGGGTCAATAAATCAAGGACCAGTTGAGCCCCAGGATTAATGTAATTGACTTTCCTCTTGCCCCAAAATTGTTGACCTTGTGCCAAAATTCGAAAATAATAATATATACTGAAGAATTTATTTCTTAGATATTACCTACTCAAGAATTACTACTTCCAGCCAGTTGGCTAGAGCTGAATGGCTGAAACTAGTAAAAGGATATGCTTTACCCTTTTCACACTCACTCAGTCAACAGGTATTTTAATGTAATAATACATTTTACACCTGCTCATTAATATTAAGTTCCAGAGCAACATAGCACTTATGTCAGCAAGACTGTCAGACACCTAAATTTGGCAGTTTGGCAGTAGATAGATATTTGGTTCTAGTCATCTTGGCACAATTTCAATGATACACTCTCTGCAGGGTTTGTTCTTTAATTATCTCAAATGCTCAAACATAATGAACAGACCATATAACAGCTTTCACAAACCACCAGTGGCCAATATATCTCACTTGAAATAGTCACAGACAATAGTGTTGTTATTTAGGACAATGAACAGTAGCAGTGTGTCTGTAGTAACTGTACTGTGGTATGGAATAACACCAACAACACTTGTAACAACTAATTAGTAAATATAGAACATACATTTTCAACCATTCTACTGTGGTACACTCGTGTAGCATGGCTAGTTCACAGGGTACCATGACTGATCTGCAGGGATACCACGATTGATCTGCAGGAGTACCACGATTGATCTGCAGGAGTACCACGATTGATCTGCAGGAGTACCATGACTGATCTGCAGAGGTACCATGACTGATCTGCAGGGGTACCATGACTGATCTGCAGGGGTACCATGATTAATCTGCAGGGATACCATGATTAATCTGCAGGGATACCATGATTGATCTGCAGGGATACCATGATTGATCTGCAACTCAAATAAGGAAGGAAAAAGCGAGAATAAAAATAAGTGCTTTTTAATGCACCACACATCATCATCATTGCTTAATGTCTGCTTTACATGCTGGCATGGGTGGGACATCAGGGTATGTATATTCCTTTATGGTAAAAGTGCAATATATGCACATGCAACTCTATGGTAAAACAATTTAAATACACAGCATTATATAACTTGAGAAAAATCTGAAACAAAGTGTAAGATGTAAATATTGTAAAGTATTTCCACACACAAGATAAAACTAATTCACCTCAGATATTTAAATGGAAGTTTAATTGAAAATATTTGAGTTAAATATATTATGAAGCTTACCTCTTCTTCGCGAATGAGTTGTTAAACCCATAGACTTTAAGTAACGCATTTTGCTTGGTGATTTGTCGAGTGCCAAAGGTGGGTTGGTTGTGATGATACACAGTTGCTGCTTCCTTTCCATTTCCATGGCAACAGTTAATTCTTCATCTTCTTCGCTATCACTACAATATGTTCCGTTCAGACGTGATTCTCTCATCTTTGCCTCTTCCAAGTCTAATTTACTGACCAAGTTCTGGTCAGGGAAAATATGGAAAGAAGCATCGACTACTGAATTAATGTGCACTGATAGAGATCGATCGTAGAAGCCACCACTCCGAAAATAACTGCTGTAGTGGTTGGGGAGTTCAGGAGGATGGGCTTTATTTACTACCTGAGAACAGATACTCGAGTTGATGTCAAACTGAAACTCCTCTTGTGTGTTTCGCTGCCTGGAGGGGCCCTCACTAGGGGGTTCATGTTTGGTGAGGGATGACTGTTCATTAGACCTATTGTTGCTACTACTTCGACCACTGTTGCTATCGTATGAATTAATCTTTTCTGCTTTGTGAGAGTCAGGGTAGGGGTGGCTGGGATATCGGTAAGGATGAAGGACATCGTATGGCCGAAATAGACCACTTTCAGAGTTTTTATCTGTTTCACTGTTTGGCCCAGAGCGGACAGGTGCAACAAGCGGGGGTGGTTTGACTGAACGCCGGTCGTCTTGTGTATCGTGATGTTTGTCTGAGGATTTCTGATTGCTTGAATGGCTTGAAGAGTTGCTATTACTTACATTAGAAGATTGTTCCTTAGAAAGACGGGGAATGGTGAAATCATTCTGAAAAAGAAAGACATGAATATTCAGTTGTCAGTCTGTAGCAACACATTAGTTAACAGAGGTGAAATAACAAATTTCAATTATTGTTGAGCAAACCACTGATCTATGGCTATCCACCTTGTGACCATCCTACCTTGTTTTCAGGAATAGCATATCATCATTATTATCATCATTTAACATCCACTTTCCCAAGCATGCATAAATTAGATAAAATTTGTTGAGGCAAATTTTCTTACAGCTGGATGCCTTTCCTGTTGCCAACCCTTACTTGTTTCCAAGTAAAGGAATATTCCTTATGGCCAGATATGTTTTTATGGCAGATTGGAAACGAAGGATACAGCTTGCTTGATGGTGATAATTGCTTACAACTATCACATGAAGGGAAGGCAAAGAGATAGTAACAAACACATACACGATGAACTTCTTTTAGGTTCTGTCTCCCAAATCCACTCACAAGGCTATAGTAGAAGACACTTGTACAATCTTTTATGCAGTGGGACTGAAGCCAAGACCTTGTGGGTGGCAAACAAACTTCTTATCACAGAGCCATACCTGTGCCTGCCTAGTTCTATATTGTTCAATGTGTTCTCCATACGCAATGATTTGAGGGACATTTGATAGCTATTTCTAGTCAACAGCATCGAAACTGTTCAGTCAATTCATATAGAGAGAAAATATAACAAATCAACAAAAACACGGCAGGAATCTTTGGTTTACCTTAGTCAAATATGAATGGTGTTTACGACGGTCTTCAAGGTGCATTGCTGGACTAGTGCTATGTCGGCTGGTGGGATGAACTTCCTGTTCCTGTTTTAGTTGGTGGCTGGCCACAGACATCAAGTTGCTACTGCTACTACTACAATGATCTCCGGATTCATAGGGAGTGCGTCTCCCTCGTTGTGAATGGTGTCCCTGCTCGGGAAGTCCATTAGAGGAGTTTTGGGATGGAGCTAATCGCTCCACATACAATAAATCTCTGGGGGTACCCTGAGTGATTGAACCTGAGAACAAGAAAAATTGTTACCATTAAGTTAGCAGTAGAAACAGAAAAAAGATATTGATACCAAACTCAGAATAGAGGGAATAGTGTTACTAATAAGGAATGTCTTTGAGATTCACTTCTTTGGAACTATATTCTTGTATGAAATGGCTTTGATAGAGAGTTCTTGAGAAGGACTTTGTTAGCAAAAGTTAGGAATATAATAATAATACATAGAAATGTTTCTTGGAGAAGCATGAACCAGATAGTAGGCTAAACATGGCATTTAAACTTTTTTTAAAGGTATTACTGACATGGGCTACAGGGAGTTGACTAGCACTAGATATTCTTACTCCTCAACACCCATTTCTGCTTCAATAAGACTTTTACTAAAATGTAGATGAACTAAACGATAATATTAGAGAGAAAGAGAGACAGAGAAAGAAATCATCAACAGAATAAATTGGATGGAAAATATTACTGGAAATAAGGGTATATGCAAACAGATACACAGATACACACAGTCAAACATATACACACACAATAGGACAAGGCTTAGATAAACAGATGCATGTACACTCTCTCTCTCTCTCTCTCTCTCTCTCTCTCTCACACACAAAGAACAAAACTCAGAAAAACAAACATACATACAACAGGACAAAGCAACACAACACAGACACTGTACCAACCTGAATAAGTGGAATCCGACTGTTGCAGTGTATGTCGGCGCTCTTCTTCACGCATATAATTCACTTCAGACTTTCTGCGATCGGCATCATGTTGACGCTCCAATTGATGCTGTCGTTCCAGTTCACGGAGACGTTCCTTTTCTTGTTGTTGTTGTTCTCGCTGCTCAAATTCCTTTTGCCTCTCTAGTTCTCTCTCTCGTTCTTTCTCTCTTTCAATCTCTCTATCACTGTCAATTCGTTTGATTTTCTCGTCGTCAGCCCTTGACCTAGACAACAAAATGACATCAACACTTTAGGATGAAGTAAGAAAATGTTGTTTATACGATTGAAGGAAGGATGTTTATCACTGTTTTGTTTTCTGCTAACCCACTTATCTACTTTTCTATCTCCACCACATATAAACATTCTGAGGATCTACCTGGGTTGATGACTTATGTTGGTTGATCACGTACCACATGATCATGGCTGATGAGGGGTATCTTGCACAGATGGGGACTGACTGGGATGCTGCTCTATGGGTCATCTGGGAGGACCCAGGAATATACAGACTAATGGTGAATGTAGCAATATGCTGCACCAATGCATGCCCCCCACACCTAACCTGACAACATAGAACTGTGAATTGCCACAGCTGTAGATTCCATAGTTTGATAGAAGTAAAAATTTCCTGTCATCAAATTGTGGAATGGTGCACAAGTATACTCTTACTACCATGCAAAAGTTGGGATTAACAAATCTGTTGAACCCATGAAAGTTAGCATGGAAAATTGAATGTGAGGAGATAGGAATTATAAAAAAAAAATGTTTGATTTATTGTTATCATCACCTCCAGCTAATGTCTACTTTCCCATGCTTGCATGGGACAGACAGATTTGTTGAGGCAGATTATCTACAGCTGGATGCCCTTCCTGCCGCCAACCTTCATCTGTTTCAAAGCAACCAAGTAATATTTCCTATACCCAAACATGCTTTTCCACAGAACATTGGAAGTGAACAACAGCGCTTGTATGACACTGATGTCCATCTGCAACCATCGCATGATGTCAGGAAAGGGTACACACATGTGCGATTGGCTGTAGAAGACACTTGTCCAAGGAGCTGCACAATGGAACTGAACCCAAAACCACAAGGTTGGGATGCAAGCTTCCTAACTCCACAGCTATGTTTATATACATGTTTGTTTGTTTAAATTGTAGCGGTTCAGTGTGACAGAGGAGATAGTAGTGACATGTGAGAATCTTAAACACTTTATGTCTCATAGTTCTGAGTTCAAATTCAAAGTGGATCAACTCTGATACTTTCATAGCTGGGTAAGATTTAATGAATCCCAATTTGCTATATTAAATACACTCCACTCTCATCATCTCCTAAAAAAGTATGGCCATAACTAGACAAAAGAAAATCAAATCATAAATGTACCGACCTGTCATTTGGTCCAGGTGACCGATATCCAGCCAGACGAGAACTGTTTGGCAGGTACTGTGGGTACTGTTGATGGAGAAGATCTGTAGGATAACGACTAGATGATAAAAAAGGATGTACTCCCGGAGGTGGAATGATACCTGGAGGTGGAAATGTCATGAAGTGCGGGTGCATCAATCGGCATCTTTCTAAAACTAAAGGATCATCAATACGACTGGAAGAGAAACAAAAACCTTAGATTTAGCCAATTTAAGGGGTTAAAAAAAGAAAACAAAAAAAAGGGAAAAAATAAAATGGTTCTAGAAGGAAACGGTAATAGCAGCAGCATTTAGGTTGAAATAAATAGTGTTTCATGTATTACACAGATCTTGTATCTAAACACAGGACCATGCAACTACATACATATACATCTGTAACCCTATGGGTTTTGAGTTCAGTTCTTAGCTATTTCCACAGAATCAACAGAAGTTACATTTTCTCATTTTCCTATTCTAGAAGATTAATTATGAAACAACTGGGGGGGAAAAAAATGAATTCCTGCTTTAAAGGAAGTTTCAATAAACAAACAATGAAAATATTTTTAACAAGTAAATAACCACAACCAAGCTGCTGGTGCAGAGTGCATCTGACTGCAGTGTGCATCTGACTGCAGTGTGCATCTGACTGCAGTATTGCCTAAGAGCATTTGATCTTCAGTCACACAAAGCCACATCAATCTACATGTGCTAGCGTGAGCCATTTGTTTAAATTTGGGAATTTGTCACCAATTAAACAGAGAAGGATTTGGCAGAACAACATATCTGTGTGAAATTCTGTTTCAAATATGAAGATTTTTCTCCTGTTACAATAGACCAATGGGGAGGATTGTTTGAACTGTACCAGTTTTTCAAAGGGGGAAGGATATCCACAGCAAAAGGATTGCTAAATTGGGTGTTGATCTATGGAAATTGTTGCCTGACTGTCTGTGAAGTTTACAAGGAAAGAGCAGGCATCTGAAAAAGTTTGTACCCCATGATTTTAAGAGGGAAACTGAAGATGCAGCATGTTATCACAAAATCTGTGAATGTAAAAAAAGAGCTGAACCAGTCAGGAGCTGTTTCATCATATAAGTATCAAATGTAGTGACATTATGTGGATGTACAACTATGATATTGAAATAAAAAAGGCAGTCATTTCCGAGAGTTGGATCAGTAGCATTGCAACCAAAAATCCACAACGTTATTCCAATATGAAAGTGATGAAGATAGGTGTTATTTGTCTTGAATTTGTTCCACAAGGTCAGACAATCTAGAAAGAGATTTACTTGGACGTCCTGACACATTTGAGAGAGGCAGTGCAAAGGAAGAGACCTAAGGTATGGGTAAAGAAAAGTTAAATGATGCACCACAACAATAACTCATTGCTATGTCCTCTCTTATCTAAGACCATTCAATAGGGGATGAATCATGTTCCCAGCTGGCAGACTCTATGGACTGAGTCTCCACAGACTTTTCTTTGTTCCCTAAATTGAAATATCCACTAAAAAGCTGCTCACTTCAGACAGGAGAATACAATGAAGTTTACTATGAAAACTGCAAATTATTCCTGAACTGGAGAAAAACAATGCTGGGGGTGGTAACTGTATCAAGAGGGAAATTGGGTGTATTTTCAGAGGGAGATCTCTCTGGTTAAGTTGTAAGTAAAGCAATTTATTTAACTAAATGAGTCATAGCAATATTATATAGCAATACCACAATATATGTAGAATTACTGAACTACAGAAGCTACAAAGCAACACTCTGATGTATATATAATTATTGAAGAAGTTATATAGCAGTACCTCAAATGTATGTAGAATTACTAAACAGAAGAAACTATATAACAGTGCCTTGACGTATGCAGAATTACTGAAGAGACTATATAATAGTATGATGATGTATATAAAATTATTGAAGAAACTATATAGCAATACCTAAATGCAGGATGAGGGTAGGGTTGGTGTGCAAATAGTGCTGGGTGATATGGGTAAGCAGCATCCAAACCAAAAGGGGATGTTAACATAGGCCGAATCTCTTCCTCTGGTCTATATGGTTGGAAACCTCTTGGAGGAAGATCATCTCTGCCGTGTGTAGATGATGATGATGATAAAGCTGATGATGTAGTCCTGAAAGATAGAAAGAAAAATTACATTTTGTGATGAAAAGTGGGAATTTTGAGTCGATTTTTAAAAATTTTTTATTATTGTAAAGAAAGATTATTACAAGTGAAACAATGAGGAAACTGAGGGCAAATTAATTAGTAAAAAAAAAAAAAAATTAAATTCCAGAGAAATGACAAAAAGCAATCCTAACTTTTTAACCAACCTGTGGGATGGCTGGATGATGCATTCTTTTGCTGTGTCACCATCTCGAGATTGTGATGACAATGGTCGGTGGTCTCTCTCCTGTTTAATAGTAAGGGGATCATAGAGTGATGAAGATGAGCTTTGCACGGAGTGAGTACGTTCCAAATTCTAAAATAAAACAAGAAGAAAAAAAATCCATAGAAAGATAGGCTAAAGTGGAAGATATAAGAAGCGTGTGGCATGGTAGGAAGTTGTGTCAAAGACAAACAGGAACGTATTGAGTGTGACATTACCTGAGAATGAGCTTCTGAGTGGAGGTGTGTTGGGTGAGCTTGAGTTGGAGCGATTGTCACTACAGGGGGTGGGGTCAAGTATGATGATGATGATGACTGGCTTGAATAAACCAATGGAGGAGGACCACGTTTTGGTGTTGAGGATCGGGGACTCACACTTGTTGTTGGAACAGCTTTCACACTGGGACCATCATCTACAAGAGGAACAAAGCAAAATATTCAAAATTCAATTTTCCTTTTACAATATGAAACTCATTTCAATTTATGAAAAATCCAACCCTACCACATCATTATTACACACACACATTTATACATTCATTCACTTGTTTGTTAAACATCTGTTTCCCTATGCTAATACAGGATGAACAGGAGTTTTCTATGAGGGGGGAGTTTTTAACCAAATGCCCTTCCTATAACCAACTGTTCTGTTTATCAAGGGCTCCTTTTTTTTTATTTTTCATTCCACAGATCTTCAGCAGTGCAGAGTGACCAGAAAGTAAACATCATGACCTTTTCACTCAGATGCGTATATATGCAGTATATATAAGTATGTGTATGCACACACACACACATATATATATATATATATATATATATATATATATATATATGCACACACAAGCTACTTGGGAACATTTAAAGATTATCCAAAGGTTTTCCATACAGTTTTCATCAATCCAATTTTACACCCAACACACAGGTCAATCTGAGACTGTGATAGATGACAGTCCCAACATACTAGGTGACTCAAGGCTATGAAAGAAGACACCTGTCCAATGTGCTACTGCTGAAACAACTTGATCACTAAGTGAACTTGTTAACTATACATCAACACCAGCAGTGAATCTTTCAATTCTGAAAATAAATTGGTGCATGTTAAAAATAGTCAGGGACTGGAACATGAACACCATCACAGTAGAGAAAATAACAAAGTGTTTGTTCAATAGAACCACGACAGAATTACAGCTGGAGTGTTTCGCTTGAGTGAAGCTGAAACCACATGGTTTTAGGTTCAATCCTACTGTGTGGCACCATGGGCAAGTGTCTTCTATAATAACCTCAGGCTGACCAAAGCCTTGTGACTGAATTTGGTAGATAGAAACTGCAAGAAGCCCATCATATCAATGTATGTATGTGTCTGCTTGCCTCCCCACTCCTGCAAACACTCGATAACTGGTGATGGTTTGTTTATATCCTCATAACTTACTGTTCAGCAAAAGACACTAATAGAGTAAGTAAGAGACTTAAAAAGAAAGGAAAGTACCGAGGCTGATCTGTTTGATTAAAACTTTCCAAAGAGGTGCCCAGCAGGGCTGCAGTCCAATGACTGAACAAATAAGATGCTTCAGGTCCGTCCTTATTGGGTACACCTTGGCTCAAAGTCATTCCAACTATGACCACTTCCACCTTTTCTGTATTTGGACAACACTGTCCAATGTTCCTTTGCTTTTTTTTTTTTTTTTTTTGAAAGCCCCAAAACAGTTGGATATATTTGAAAGAATTTACTCGCTATTTCTAGCAGGTGGACATAACAGAAGCTTCCTAGTTAGTTTTATAAACCTTTGTAGAACCAATAGATTTACTACAACAACCACCACCACTACTATACCCATAAGGTTTTCTTACAGGTACAAAGCATACATTTATGGGAAGGATGAGATGGAGTGACAGAGAAGTGCAATTCATGAAATCAACGCCATTACTTCCCTGGTATTATCTTATTCTTCTTGGGACCCAGTCCCACAAAGAGTAATGGGCAAACTCAATTCCAGCAGGGTGAGAACCCAAGCTATAAAGGGTCACAACCCAAAACAGTAAGCCACCATTATCCAAACATGTGTCATGTATTGCTGCCATACATAGAACATGTTTGTTACCTGTTCTCAAGATCAGAATCCCCACTGAACAGACTGTGAAGGAATAGATCAGTTCTAGTCTAATAAGAGGTTAATTAAACTATCAAATGGCCTTGATCAGATGAAACTCATTTTTTAAATGTCATTTTCCTATAATATCTCTTATTGCCGACATTCACAGTCGACACTACGGTTATTTTAGAGCTAGCTTAATAATTCCACAGTAACGCACAAATGTAACAAAAACACTTGAAGACCTGATTAAAGGTTAACATAATTACAATTGACTAAAGGTTAACAGTTATCACAAATCAGAACTGACTAAAAGTTAATAGTCAAATCAAAGTGTAATAAATAAAGAATTAAAATTGGTCATAAATACATACACATACTCACTCTCACACACACACACACACACACACACACACGCATACACACACACAATGTTAAAATGGAACATGGAATGAGAATATATTAAAACAAGACTAAAATGAAAGTAATTATTGGTTGTCAGGTTATGTCTGCAATTTCTCAGAATTCCACAAATTTTGGCTGCAACAAGATAAAAACAACAAAAGGAACATTAAAAAGCAGACAGTCTAAGACATCAGTGAAAGAGCCAAATGAGAGCGGGAGAGAGAGAGCAAGAGAGAGAGATCGGGAGAGAGAGAGCAAGAGAGAGAGAGCGGGAGAGAGAGAGCAAGAGAGAGAGAGCGGGAGAGAGAGAGCAAGAGAGAGAGAGACTAATGAGGTAGGGGTGGAGTGATAAGCTCATATTGAGATTAACCTCCAGCCCCACACCCTATGAAAAGCATGAACATCATATATTTACCCTAGATTTATGTCTTGTGTGAGGAATATTTAAAAATTCATGAAGAAATCTCATTGAAACAAAAAATTGTTTAAAATTTTCATTTGTGAAAATAACTGTAAAAAATTAAAGTGTTTTAAAATTGCCAAATATTCTGGAAATTTAAAACCTTTTAAATTAACACCTTTGAAACGGACAATCACCTCTGATAGTCCAGATTCGAGTTATTTATATTAATTAATTTACTTAATAGAAATATATTTAATTATGGTATATTATATCATAATAATATATTTAATTAAGCATGAAAGTGTTGATAGCTTTTATTTGATGTTTTATCTTCACATTAATTAGAAGTGACATTATTGTGTTATTGCTATCGTTCAGCCATAGGTCAGAATGACAGGACTGGTGGAAGAAAATGGAAATGTTTAGAAATTTGATGATCCAGAGACAGCATCTGCATGAAAAATAACAGTTAAGTTAACAATAACATATTTAATACAGGGGACTGTCAAAGAAAAAAAAGATCAGGCATGGCTGTGTAGTAAGAAGTTTGTCTCAACCACATCGTTCTGGGTTCAGTCCCACTGCATGGCAGCTTGTGTAAGTGTCTTCTTCGATGGCCTCAGGCTGACCAAAGCCTTGTAAGTGGATTTGGTACAGGGAAACCAACAGAAGCCTGTTTTATACACACACACACACACACAATATAATTACTACCTCAAAATTTACACCAAGTTTCATAATCATCATTATATAATGTATATATGTGTGTGTGTGTATGTGTGTGTGTGTGTGTGTGTGTGTATACATATATATATATATATATGCTGAAATATATTCAGTCATGGACATAATATTGTTTCTAATTTAAGCCCTAGGCTAGCAGTCTTGAAAGGAGGGAGCTAGTTGATAGCATTAGGCTTCAGTACTTAAATGGCACTTTATTTTATGAAACCCAGTGAAACACAAAGGTGACATTTGTGTGATTTGAACCCAAAACATACACAACTGGAAGAAATACTCAAGGAATTTTGTTTAACATTCTAACAATTCCATCAATCCACTCTCCCGCAGCCTTGGTATAATAATTCTTTCTACTTGAGCAACGAGGCCTGAAACTTGTGGGGTGGAGCAAGACGATTACATCCGCCCCAGTGCTCAACCTGTACTTACTTATTTTATTGACTCTGCAAACACAAAAGGCAAAGTTGACCTCAGCAGAACTTGAGCATAGACAGATGAAATGCTGCTAAGCATTTTGTCTGATGCAATAAGGATTCTGCCAGCTCACTGTCTTAATAATAATAATAATAATAATAATAATAATAATAATCCTTTCTACTATAGGTACAAGGCTGGGAATTTTTTTTTGGGGGGGGGGGGCAGTCGATCACATTTACCCCAGTGCATAACTGGTACTTATTTCATCAACCCCGAAAGCATGAAAGGCAAATTCGACCTCAGTGAAATTTGAACTCAAAATATAATGACAAGTGAAATACTGCTTAGCATTTGGTCCAGTGTGCTAACGATTCTGCCAGCTTGACACCTAATTAATAACAATAGTAGTAGTTGTAATAGTAGTAGTTGTAATAGTAGTTGTAATTGTAGATCCATGTGAACTATGTTTTGTTATAATAATATTTGTAATAACAGTAGTCTGCTGCATGTGAATTATGACCCGGATATCATTAATTAAATGTAAATAACATCAAGATAAGAACAATTTGCAGTGCACCGAGAAAGAGAAAAGAAAAAAGACGAAGAAAAATTATTTTGTGAGTGAATAATAATAATAATAATAATAATAAATAGTGTTTGGATTGAGACAGTTAATTAGTTTGAAATGTATTCATATTCTTCTGAAATAAATAAATAAATGTCATATGAAGTAATATATTAATTTTCTTGAAAAATGATAACAGAGAAGAAGAAGAAAAATTGGTGAAATATATGAAGTAGAGAAATGCTAAGAGGACTGTTGACATTTGGCAGTCACAGCTGGGACAGGCAGGCATTAATAGAATAGGTCAGAGAGGAAAGAGTAGGCAGTAATGTGGCATTCCTGAAATACAAACAACATCAACAACAATAGAAAGTAAATAAATATAACCAGGGAGATGGGGCGGGGGGGGGATGTGGGGAGTTAGAGAAGAGAGAGAGATTTAATGGATATGTAAACCTCTTTCACCAAACAGGGATCTCTCTATATAAAGGTGATAAGAGGGTAAAATGAGGAGTGGAGAATATGATAGTTGTGA
>NC_069000.1:7104797-7111396 GCF_001194135.2 Octopus bimaculoides
CTTTTCGTCCTTCTCTGTTGAAGAGTGTAGGCTCGAAATGTCAAAGACTTTTCCATTCTTCCTGAGCATCAAAACTAATGCACCTGCTTGTTGTTCTTTCAGCTGCCTTCGTTTTCTGGCTTTTGTTTTCTGTAAAGTGTGTGTGTGTGTGTGTGTGTGTGTGTATGTGTGTGTGTGTGTTCTACCTGTTTCAGTCATTTGTCTGCAGCCATGCTGGAGCACTGCCTTAAGGGATTTTAGCCAGAAAAATCAACCTCAGGACTTATTTTTTAAGCCTAGCACTTACTCTATCATTTTTTTCTTTTTTGCCAAACCACTAAGTTACGGGGATGTAAACACACCAACACCGGTTGTCAAGCAGTGATGGGGGGGACAAACACAGACACAAGGACACACACATATATGCAATGGGCTTCTTTCAGTTTCCGTCTACCAAATCAACCTGAGGCTATAGTAGTAGACACTTGCCTAAGTGCCACGCTGTGAGACTGAACCTGGAACCATGTAGCTGGGAAGCAAGCTTTTTACCATACAATCATACCTGCAACTATATATATATATATATATATATATATATATAGTGAGAGAAAGAGAACATGGAGCCAGTACTGAAATGAAGATTGGATTAGGAATAATGAACGCAGATCTTGGACGTCCATCAGCAACCAGGTCACAACTGGATAAAAGACGCATATGAAATATAACAAAGAAATCATTATTAAAATTTCAAACAACAAAAAAAAAAAAAAAAAAAAAAAAAAAAAAAAAAAAAAAAAAAAAGGAGAAAAAAGAGGCCTGTAAATGATAATTGTTAATTAATGTTTCAGAATTGTAGAGTTGTGTAGCAAGTGGCTTGATCCAATAGCGTTGAAATAGACAATGAAATTACATCATAGAAGAACCAGTTTAACCATTTTGAAAATACACACATGTAAAGAGAAAACAAAACAAAAAAAACTTCTGTTCACTTTACATGTATTTCTTGGAGTATTCATATTTTTGTCCAGACCTGGTCACTGATGAGAGCCAGTCACAGGGATGCAAGAAAAATATTGACGCCTCAGTTTACAAGGCATTTTTTTTATTTTCTAAATAGTTAAAATGATTGTTCCATGATATAACTGCTGATAATTAATAATAACAAACAATCAAATAAATGAGTACAAAAGAACTGGGATTAACGAAGAAAGAAGCCATGTCTCACATAGGGAATGGTAGAGGAGAAGGAGGAGGAGGAAATGTCAAAAGATTGACGGGAATGATGATTAGCAGTGACAAGAGTGATGGGTAAAAACACAATTAGCAATAACAAGAATGATGCGGTGAAGACATGCACAAGGAGGTGCAATTACCTGGATCTTTGGCTTGGTTAGCCAATTTCCTTAGTGCAGCTGCAAAACTAGATGTACGTGTGGCATTCAGGGCAGCATTGCCACTGATCGAGGTCACACTGTTGCTAGGCGATGATGATACCTGACTGAGGGGCTGCACAGTTGCTGTATTTCGGGTCACTTTGGATGCACCTGAGTTGACCATGGTGAGGGGTGGGGGCTTGGCACCCTGGGGGAGTCCTGAAAAGAAACCAGTCATGATCATACATCCTAAATAGTGAAAGACAACAAGTTTAAGGACCAGCAAGCTTCAGTATGTTGGGGGGGGGGGAGATTATAGGGATTTCTGATCAATCCTTTAACCCTTTAGCATTTAAACAGGCCCATATATTTTACGTGCTTTATGTTCAAACTGGCCAGATCTGGCAAGTCACAATACCAAAAAATGTCATTCTAAGAATAAGCAATCATATCATCAAAACCTCAAAGCTACAAAGACAATGCATGATTAATTCAAAATAATGTGAATAAACAAGCATTATTTTTGGTAGAGCAATATGAACACTAAAGGGTTAAACAACTGTTGGTATCCTATTGATAATTAACACTAATTATTGATGTTAATTGAAACAATATCTTAAGAAAATATTTAGTTTTAATGAAACTAGGAAATTGTTTCCTGCTGTCAGCTTTAAATATGTCCCAACTAACTGTACAAGGAAGTGAATTAAGACAGACTTTTCTGAATTCTAGAAATACCAATGGTAAGTGTGTGCATACACATACATACACACATTTTCAAAGAAAATTATAAAACAAAGAAAAATTTTAAACCCAAAATCAGATAAATTAGAATAAAACGCAAGAAAAGTGGGGAAACTGGACTAATGAAAAAGAGATAGAATTATATTTCAAACAAAATTTTATTGAAGACTTTTTTTTATTGGAAGACTTTTTGAGTTGATGGAATCAGACAGGTAAAACAGGAAGATCAAAACTACTTGAAAAGAAATGGTGAAAGAATGATTTAAACCAGAGAATGGTCCACATCTTAATACGTGAATCTATTTGATTACAACATGTCTTTTAGTTTCACACTTTGTGAATTTCGAACAATAAAGGACAGAAAACTACTCAACCACTGATACACCAAAGTAAAAGAAATTGCCATCTGCATTTCTTGTTATTAAAAGACATTAAAATGGATAACTAAGTTGTGATGCATACACACACACACACACACACTTTGTAACACGAGGTAACTACAACATGGTTGCGTGACCAGAAATCACTTACAGATCATACCTTACTGTTTTGGATAATGTAGTCCTAGATACATTATGTCTAACTAGAAGATGGATAATCATTGCTAAAATGCCTGTATCAGGAGCTAAGCAACAGCAACAGTGACAAAACTTCATGGGTAACCCTAATAGTAAGATAGTTAGCCCTTTAGCAGCTAAAACCAGCCACATCTGGCCCAAATATTCTATCTGTATTATGATCAAACTGACCAGATTCAGTTTCTCACACCAACCTTATAATCTCATTTTAAAAGTTTAAAAAAATCACATCACTGAAATCTCAAAGCTATGAGATAATGCAAGATTAATTCAAAACAATGTGAATAAATATGTGTTACATTTGACAGAGTAATCTGAATACTAAAGAGTTAATAATGGTTCCAGACTTTGGAACAAGGCCAGCAATTATGGGAGAGGATGGAAGCCAATTACATAAATGCCAGTGCTCAACTGGTACTTATTTTATCGACCCTAAACTCAAAAACACAAATTAATGATTCTTCTCAGAACAAATCTAGAGTGGAGCTTTGAAAAAACTCAATTATTAATTATCAACTTCCACCAAGAGATGTTAATGCTTAAGATTACAAAATCAACATGAATGTCATATCTGGCCTCTTAACAGCCTGGGGCCAGAGTTTATTCTGTTGTTACAAGCAACCACACACCTCAGCTGTATTCATGCAAGGTTTTAAACAATCTCCATTTGAGAGAGGGGCCTACAGAGGTCTGGGTAACTCTCCTGCCTTCTCTCACCTCACTAACTCTCTCTAAATGTGTGTTTGTGTGTGTGTGTGCGCATACATGTGGATTGAACCCTCCACTGATCCTGCAGGAAGAACCTTCACTAATATCGACAGAACAGTGAAACAATTTTAAATGTTAGGGTCTTATATAAAAAGAAGACCTGAATCTTTGTGATGATTCCCTAAATCAGAAGCTGATAGCAAACCCCATCCAGTCTATGTTACCATAGCAACATATCAGATGTGATCAACATCCAGTCCATGTTCCCATGGTAACCTATCAGATAAATATAACTAACATCCAGTCAGATAAATGCAAACCCCTTCCAGTCTATGTTGCCATGACAACCTATCAGATGTGATCAGTGTACAGTCTTTGTTACTATGACAACAGTTTATATGATCTAATGGAAATCAATAGATCTATTTTAAATATTCATGATCAAGAGAGATGTAGTGACCATCACACCATAATCTGTGATCAGGTTTGTGTATATCTGGGACGAATACATTAACATGTCCACTTTTTAACATGAGTAGTATGTGATTTAAGGGAGATCTAGCCATTATTTCTAGCAAGCCAAGCTATACTTAAGGACTCAGACAAAATGGTTCTTGTGCAGAATGAGATTTATTCTAACGAGGTTACATAATAAAGACATTCTTCAATTAGCTGTGACTGTGGTGTGGTGGGTTAGACAGGTGGAAAAAAAGCACAATTTCAACATCCTTGGGTCTTCAAGTTAATAAATGATCTTTAGTGACTTCCTTGATGGACACTATGTGCAGAAAGAATTTTCAGGTAGGGTTGTGGTGGTTAGAAATTTCCTTTCCAACCACATGTTTATGGGTTCAGCCCCACAGTATGACACCTTGGTCAAGTGTCTTCTACTATAGCTCCAGACCGACTGTCTTACTAAAAGATGAAAGGAAGGATTTAATCTGCGAATGTAAATAGCCCAAACAAATGTCAGAAGATTCACCATCTTAACTCTTTTGATATCAACTTGTCTGAAATTGGCCCTAGTTCAAGAATAAAAGCCCCTTGTTTTGAAATGGTCTTAAAAATCTTTCAGCGAAATCAGATGTTAATTCAAGTTCTAAACACCCATTTAATAACAACAATGTTATCTAATATTAAATTCTTTACTTTCAAAATTAACGAACTGGAAGCAGTGTATTTCAACAAAAATAGGGTAAGAAAGGGGTTAAACTCAACTAACCAAGGTTCTTGGACTACAACATTATTTCTTGGGTTTTGATAATTGTCAGATTCTATAACAGCGCTAGCTCAGAAAAATATCCTTTCCTCATTGGCCACAAGAGCTGCTAGGTTAGGAAAAAAATACCAAGAATGAAAGTAAAAGAGCTTCCAGGATTAATGTTAATGAAGAAATAGAAGGGAAAACAACTAAAATCAGACTGATAAATATTACCAGGAGAATAACAAAATCATTTAGTTGTTGTTTAGAATCCTGACTAATCAAAAATATTCCAGCATGACCCACTCTGCTTGTTTTTCAAAGATTGCATATACAGGATCACATTATTCAATGTGTTGCTCGCTTTTCAAGACAAAAGTGTAACTTAAGGGAGATTTGGCTGCTATGTCTATCAGATGAGTGAGATAATAGAGGCTCACATATTATGACTTGATGGTATTGAATATTCATTAATGATACTGAATATTGGCTAATTAATAATTAGAATATCAATTAATGGTAATGAAGGAATTTTGTTTGTGACTTGGTGTTGAATGAAACAACAAACAAAAGCGAAATGAAATTTAGGATATTAGTTGGGTAATGTTTTTGTTTTAGTTCCGGTGATACAGAAACACATTCCAACCATGACCATTCTGTCTTATTTCAGCTAATATATCCTTCCCTTTAATATAGTAGAGTGTTATATGAGGGAGAATTGGGTACTATGTTTTTTTTAGCAAATCAAGCAACCACAAAGAATCCTTGTGATAGACTCAGTTATTAAAGGGTAGTCATGAGAGGAGAGACACAGAATTTTGTCTCAGTTATAATTAAAAAATTTAATGATAGCGAGAATAGTTTGTAGGAGAGATTAAAAAGATAGATAGATGGAGAGAGAGAGAGAGAGAGAGAGATACAAACAGAAATATATACACATATATACCTGTAAACACACAGAGGGAGAGAGAGTAAGTGTGATAAAAGCAGAGACACAGAAAGAGAGTATAAATAAATTGAAGCCATGGAGTAGACATCACTATATTCCATTCAATATTGAAATAGTTTATGAAGAAGAAAAAAAGCTGGGGGTGGGAGGAGGGGTTTATTCACTGGATGAAATGTGTGTGCATGTGTATGGCAACAATTGTGGTAATAATTATGTATGTAAGAGAGAGTGTGTGTATGTGTGTGTGGTAATGCTGTGCAGCTGTGTATGATAAACTCTGTTCCAACATTAAAACTATTTCTATGACTGTTGCTCAACTTTTACTTCAAAACAAAGAATTAAGGGACTGCACAGGTTATCACTATAAACAACAAGAACAATGTGTTTGTTTGTGTGAGAATATGTAGTTCGGAGGGAGGGATGGATGGATGACTATGTAGATAGATGGATAGGTAGATAGATAGGTAGGTAGACAGATAAGTGGAGAGGTAGATAGATAGATAGATAGATAGATAGATAGATAGATAGATAAATATATAAATAGGTAGGTAGATAAGATAGATAGGTAGGTAGATCTTGCATGTTGATGATGTTCATCGGATACGTATGAGTCTGCATGTGAATGGCCACACTCACATGCCTAAGGAAAAAGTACATGATAGAGATAATAACAATAATAACATTAATAAATGATAATATTGGCTTCAAATTTTGGCACAAGGCCAGCAGTTTTGTGGGGTTGGGAGTAAGTTATGCCAACCCCAACACTCAAGTGGTATTTATTCTATCAACACCCGAAAGGATGAAACGCAGAGTCGACATCAGCAGCATAATAATAAATAATAATATTAACGCTAATTAGAATTGCAGTTTCTACAAGTTTCACATTACTATATCTTGGTAAAGGAAAAAAAACAAAACAAAAAAAAACCCAACCTCATAGTGATAGCAGTGTAAAGTCTGTTTTAATTGTTCACACACATACACACACACAGATACATATATGTAAAATGTTGTTAAACAGGAATACTTCATATATATTATAATGTAATCTAATATATGCATGC
>NC_069000.1:7111518-7120816 GCF_001194135.2 Octopus bimaculoides
ATATATATATATATATATAATAATATATAATAATCATACATGGAAGATACATGTGGATATACAAGTCTTAATAATGTGTGTGTGCACGCGTGCACACACACACACAGATAGATTGAGTGTATGCATGTATGTATAATTAGCAACAAATACACGATTTTACATCTTGTGTATCTTTATCTAAAACTAATCCCTGACAAATCAAAGGCAGATTAATAATGATGATGATAAAGATAACGAAGATGATGATGATGATAATGTAATTGCCACAGCAACATCATCATCATCATGAACTTCAAAGAATACATTTAATAATAGTAACAAGACACAAAACAGTAAATTGACTAGATTTAACATTGGTAACTGGTGTTGTTGTTGTTATGGTGGTGAAGTAGAAAGAGAAGGAGAGAGAGAGAGAAGAGGCAGGTGACACAGTGAAATCCTGAACAAAGAACATTTAAGTCCAAACCCAGCTGAAACACACACACACACACACATTTATAAATGCACTTGTGGAGTTGTCCTCAATCCAAACAACAATAACAATAAGATAAACAAGCAACACATACCTGGACACTGGATCTCACATATCTCCCTCCCCAATGCCAACACCACTTTAAAAGACAAAGGAGAAAACGAAGGGGAGGAAGAGAGAGAGAGAGGAACAGACAGAGACAGAGAGAGAGAATGTTGTGTGTAAATCCTTCTGCCTTGAAAGAAAAGTAGTTAAGGAGTGGGGGGAGGGGAAAACCTTAGTTTGGTCCCTTGTGTAAGTGTATGTGTGTGTGTGTGCACGCGTGTGTTGCTCCTCTCACTTACACCACCACCATGTCTGCCAGCTATAAGAGGTTATCATTCTAAAAAAAGGGGGGGAAGGGGAACCCTACAGTGTTTGTCTGCCTGCTTGGGCACTGCTGCTGCTGCTGTGGTAGTTGAGAGGGGGGGAAGGGATAGGAGCTTCCTGCCTGTGTATGTATTGGAATCACAACTCAATAACAGCCAACAAAGAGGATGCAGAAAGAGAGAGTGGGAGGGGGGACGACGATGATGCTGATGATGATGATGATGATATGTGATAATGATGATGACGATGGTAATGATGTTGACAACATCAGCAGCAGTAGCAGCAACAACACAAAGAGATTAGCAGCAGATGGTTGAGAGACAGTTGTAATAAACCCTAGAGGAAGGGGAGAAGGGGGAGGAAAGGCTATAGACGGAGGCGGAGGAGGAGGGTAAGAGTTATAAATTTGATAAAATGTCAGAGAGAGAGAGAGAAAACAGTGAAGTTCACCTCTGACCCTGAAAGTATCTCAGCTTTTATTTGGAGGTGGTGATGGCAAGACAAGGATATATATATACGTATCCATCTCCTGCCATCACCACCACCAAATATATATATATATATATATATATATATATGTGTGTGTGTGTGTGTGTGTATGTATTACACTTACACACACACACCCGTTCTGTTTTATAATTTCTTTTTAGTATTGGAGGGATATGTGAATGTGTTTTAATGGCTCCCTAAAGTAATTTGTGTCAGGAGCCAGCATCACCGGCACCACCATCAGTGTTTATCAAGAGAAGGGAGCCTTTACATGGGGGGGACTCACACATGCTAATAATAGCAGCTAAATCTCCCTCAAAAGCTCACAGTCTTCAATAAGGAAACACAAGCACACTACACACAGGATTATGTAGTCCTAGGGCTAAATAACATTGATCCTTCCACACAGTGTAATGTAGAAGCAAGGATTTCTCTTTCTTTCTCTCTCTCTCACACACACACACATACACATTGCTAAGGAGAGTGCTTACACATACATACATACATACATACAAACACTGACACATACACAGTGAGTTGTAAAAGATACACACACACACACAGTCGAGAATTGTACATAACTACACACACACATGCATACAGTTATATATATATATATATATATATATATATATATATATGTATATATATACATATACATATATATATATATACCCACACACAAAATAGTAAAGGGCATTCACATACACACACAGTGTGTGGTAAGATGCGTGTGCACACACACATCCCGGTGCAAGTGTTAAGGGACACACAGACACACAGTGCAGCCAGCCATGGATGCAGGAAGCAAGAAAAGTCTCCCCACCACCTGAACACACACACACCACAGTCTCCTCCTCCTCGTCCTCCTCATCAGCTGTGTGACCCCTCTTACTGTGTTGTGTGATCCCTTTTAGTGGAGGAGCTGTGCAAACACTGCGGCTGTTTACTTGATTTAACTCTTCCCAAGCAGCTTTCAATCAGAATCATTGACAAAATAGTTGGACAACATGAAATCTAAAATAACCAGAGTAACCATGTTGCAGGAAACACTGCATCGTATAACATATCATCATCATCATCATCATCATTACTATTAATAAGGCAGCAAAAGTGGTGAGCTGGCAGAATCGTTAGCCTGTCAGGCAAAATGATTAGTGGTATTTCACCCATCTCCACATTCTGAGTTCAAATTCTGCCAAGGTAACTTCGCCTTTCATCCTTTCAGGGTCGATAAATTAAGTACCAGTGAAAACACTGGGGTCAATGTAATTAACTCCCCCGCCCCCAGATTTCAGGCTTTGTGTAATCAACTCATCCCCTCCTACCCAGATTTCAGTATAAGGGATTATTATTGTTGTTGTTGTTGTAAAAGGGTGGTGGAGTGGCTTTCATCATCTCTGAAGTTTATAAAATGAAGTACAAGTCAAGAATTGGGGGTCAATGGAACTGACTAATCCCCACCCATCAAAATTATTGGGCTCCATAGCTTAAATTATTAAATATTTCTAGGGAGCTGAGTTGGCAGAATCATTAGAATATCAGAAAGAAAGAAAAAATGCTTTGCAGTCTTTGTTCTGGCTCTTTACATTCCAAGTTCAAATCCTACTGAGACTGAATTGGCCTTTCATCCTTTCGAGCTTGAGGAAATAAAGTATCAGTCAAAAATCTTAGGCCCTATGGTACTGACTAACTCCTCACTGCCAAAGACCGTCACTTTGAGTTTCAATCAGAATTACCATTATTATTATTAGTAGCAGTGATGAGGTACCTGAGAAAATGGCTCTCAGTAACTCTATGATCTAGTTCCTCGATGATCTAGTTCCTCGATGATCTAGTTCCTCGATGATCTAGTTTCAAACCCACTGGAAGCAACTAAGAATTTTATTCCCTTGGAACAATAGAATAATTAGTAATGTGGGGATAAAGACAAAAATGACTATACTTTACAAATTCATGGTTTGGCAACAATAACGGATATGAGTAAAGTAGTACAGCACCCAGGTTGGGTGTCTCGGCTATCTGGGTGGGCTGCCTGGATAGTGTTTCACTTTCTGAATGTGACACCTTGCTTGTTACTAGACCTGCTTCAATAAGAATAACTTTACTTGAGAGGTGGGTGAGACTGATTAAGTTGTAATCATCACTGAGAGCCAACTCTAACTACATATGTTATTTTTAACACATCATTGATTAAAAGGATATAATTAACACTATGAGGGCTAAGATGGTGCCTCTGAATTCTTGATTAATTTCAAATTTAATTGAAACAAACAAATATGGTTAATGAGTACATTAGTAGATGTGTAAGTAGACAAGTGTAGATTGGATAGGTAGGTATGTAGGTAAGTGAATATGAGGGCCAATAGGTAGGTGACAGGTGAGTTAGCTCTGCTGGTAGATGCTGGCTCCCTAATTCATGAATTCATGTAAATGTTGTTTTTTCAACATCAGAAATATTGGTACCAGTAATTACAAACATTGTCTCCACCAGCAAATCTCAAATGTGGGTACCTGTAATTACTATACATAGGCTACAGGTGTCTAAATTATAACAACAGATTGTTTACACTTCAAAAAGTTCTCCAGCTGTTTGCATTTTCTTATTATTCCCTTTCACGGTAAAACCCTTAATTAACTGTAGTAATCCCCAATAAGACATATTTTAATCTCTGTCGCAACAAATTCAGTTTGTTACATCTGATCCTCAACCTTAAACTACAGTAATTACACAAGCAGATATGCTTTTCACATTTATATCATAAGAATCTTTGTTGTTTGAGCTAATACTTAAGCATACATCCACTACACACATACACACACAATTGGTGTCGCAAGCTGCTTTTGGAGGTTGAGGTTTGGATAATCCTATAATGCTGCTTATACATCCCCCCATCAACACCACACAGAATCTTCCTTGTAAAACTAAACTGCCCTGTAAGCTTTAGCATTTCTTGTCTTGTTCTATGAATAAGTTTGCTAATGTAACAACACACACTATGTCTGTCTGTCATTATATACACACTCATACATATATCAACTGATTTAAATACATACACAGATACAGAATTTCCAAAACTAAGAAAATACATATATATACATATACCCCCCCCACTCTAACATTTAAGCTGAACATGATGCTTATATTAGCAACCAATGCCATCTATTGCTGACATTCAAAAGAGCAAATATAACAATGTCAAAATCACAGGTAAATATGTTAGTTTGTTTAGAGTGTCTCAAATATAATGGACAGAGACAAAACAACAACAACAACAGCAATAATGGTATCAAATTTTGACACAAAACCCAACACTTTTAAAGGAGAGTGTAAGTTGAGCACATCAACCCCAGTGCTCAACTGGGACTTATTTTAACGACCCAAAAGGATAAAAGCTGAAGTTGAGCTCAGTTGAATTTGAACTGCCACTATTACTACTACTACTCCAGCTACTACTCTTGATACAACTACCGCTGCTGCTACAACTACTATTTGTTAATTACTCTACAAGATCTCTATAATTGTATGCCAGAATATCTACAGTTCTTGGCAAGTTAGAGGTGTAAATGGTTCCAATTGAATAATTTTGGCTTAAATGGAAGTAAAAATCTTCATCTCTACAACACCAACAAGAACAATAAATGCTATTGAATGTGATTATGAATTGAATTCACCTGGAATTGTGAATTCAATCCTGACCAAAGCAGTAAAGGTGAAGGAGACCACTTCAACTGAAACTTTTAACCCTTCCATTACAAGCATTTTAATGAAATATGCTTGTTCAATAAATTTTCAAAATAATTAACTATCTGGGGGGATTTACTGCAATAAGAAACTTATTTTCACTTCGTCAATCATTTGGACATTGACAGACTATGTGACTGGTTTTAATTGAGGAAGGAATATCATAGAATCAAGTCAAGATGCATGGCTCAGTGGTTAGAGCATTGAGCTTACAATTGTGAGATTGTGAATTCAATTTGTGGATCAGGCTGTGTATTGTATCTCTTGAGCAAGACACTATTTCATGTTGTGATGTCACAGGTGCCAAGCTGTATCAGCCTTTGCCTTTCTTTTGGAGAGGGGAGACTGGTATGCATGGGAGACGGTTGGTTTTCCGCAAACAACCTTGCCCAGACTCATGCCTTGGGAGGGAAAATTCTAGGTACATATGATTCATTGTATCCCAGTTGTTTCACCTACCCAGTGAAATTATGGTAAATGTGGCAGATAATTCTTCAAATACTGGTGTTCATTAATATAATCCTTGGGTACTATCAGTAATCAAGATGTTACAGTGAGTAACACAGCTGCGACTGACTTAGGTAAAAATCCACCCAACAGACTTTCATTCAGTTTCTGTAGACTTAATTTCACTTTGATGAATGAATATCACCACACACACACACCTCCTTAGAGTGAATACCAACATTAGCATCCACCTGCAAAGATTTACTGCAATTTCTGATCAATGTTGTTAACACCTGTTTCAAATGCTCTTCTTCCTCATTTAACAAACTGACAGCTATTAAAGAAGGCATGGGCAACTTTCTTTGAGAAGCTGGCAGCATGAGACATACCTCATCATCAAGTAGGCCACACTACTAAAAGAAGTCTAAGTAATTTTTTGTTAGGCATACCATTCAGAAAATGTCACAAGCTACAGCTTGCATGTGGCTGTATTCAAGCTTACCATACAAATTCTAAAGACAGGGAGGTAGACGACCAGTAACCCAACAAAACCATATAGAAATAATAGAAGGATGTGAAAGTAGGATATCACAAACCACACCATTCCTTATACTTGCAAGAGGAATTCTGCAGAAGTTAAGTGGGATACTGCAACTTTAACCTGGTCTGTATTTGTTACCTGGGCAAAATTTAATCCTAGAAATATAAAACCCCATCATTGAGAGTTTTTTTTGTTTTGTTGTCTTTTAAATTAATGATTAATCATGAAAATCTTAATATTCTGAAGCCCAACAAACATCCATGAAGATGGATTAAATATACCGTCTGTCTGTGTGTCTCTCTTCCTTTTAAAGAAAAGATTAGTTATTAATAGGGGGGCAAGGAGGGGGAGAGAAAGAGGTGCATATAATAGAGCAGGTGCACCACCATGTCAGCTGTATGTGTGTATGTGTTTATATAGATGTGTGTTTGTATATCTATGCGTGTGTCCCCTTCAATATAAGCACATATACATTTGAATATTTCAATGTTAGACAAGTGCAAGTGTATTTCAAGAGAGGACGTTGCTGGGTGGGAAAATGTGCAGCGAAACTTCATCTGCTTTGTGTTTTTGCATCTGCACAGAAATGTGCATTTACTTATAGATAGATTTATTATAAAAGCTGCTATCAAGCACAAATAGTAAGAGACAAAAATAGCAAAATGGAGTTAGACAAGTAATGGTTTGGACAGGTTTACTATTAACACTTTTTAAGAAATAAGGAAAAACAAAAAAAACTCTACACCTTTTTTTCGTGCTCTCCATCTTCCCAAGACACCCTTAAACTTATTTAATCCCTAACCTTGTTTATAGCTGACCTTTGATCTCACAGGGAAACAACTTCTAGTATATTCCATCTGTGTGCATGTGCACGCATGTACACATGCATAAAATCATCATCATCATCATAATGCCCACTTTTCCTTGATTGCATGGATTTGATAGGATTTGTTGACAGATTTTCTATGGCTGGATAGATTGATAGTAATATTTCCTCCATGACCAGACATATTTTTGCAGAATACCAGAAATGAATGACACAGCTTCTATGACAGTGAAACTCATTTATAACTAACATGCAATGTCAAGACCATTACATACACACACACAAAGCCTTGGGTCAACCTGGGGTTATAATGAAAGACATCAAAGTGCCACACAGTGAGACTGAACCTGAAGCCATTTGAACTTCTCAATCACACAGTCACACCTGCAACTATATATATATATATATATATATATATATATATATATATATATATATATATATATATATATACATATATACATATATATATATATATATATACATATATATATATACACACTAAACGTTCTAAATATTGTAAATATACCCTCTAAAGATCAGGTTAAATAGTCTGGAAAATTATAATATTAATGAGCTGGAAGAAGTTCTAGGAGTTATTACTGGACGTCTGTGTCTGTCTCTCTCTCTCTCATGCAAAAAGCAGGCTGTAATGAAGTAAATGAAAGATGTGTAATGTTGCATGGTAACGAGAGATGAGGAGTTGATTACGGAAGTGCAATGAAATTAGAGAAGTGAACTGTGAACGATCTGTTGGATGTGACATGGTTAAGCTGCATGGAAGGCTGAGCAAACAGCTGGGAGGGAGAGGCAAGTGGACTGATAGAGGTATGTGAAGGGACAACACCTGCTGAGTAGAGTGGTGGTGGTGTGTGTATGTGATGGAGACAGATGGTGGAAGGTATTGAGACATAGTTATATTTGCTGCAGGTCAGAGACAATGGAGCACCTTACAAGAAGTGAGAGGTGCTTGATGAAGATAAATCAAACTCATCTCTGCAGAAGGAAATGATAGAACACCATGATATACATACTTGCATGCACACAGATACACATGCACTTACATGCATATATGCAAATACACAGATGCACATACACACATTTTAGCAGTTCGGCAAAAGGGACCAACAGAACAAGTACCAAAATTAAAGAGACTAGAGTTCATTTGTTAACTAAACTAGGGGTCCCCTAAATGGTCAATACTGACCACTAAGGGTGGGGTGTCTATAGGACTATTCAAGGGGTTGATAAATGCCTGGAAACTGCACATCTACTTATTATTGTTTAAAAGTAGAGTTTTCTTTATACCTGCAACTGAAGGAGTGTATATGTTGTGCATACCTTCCCTTGAAGGTAGTGGCTTGCAATGCCATTGGATAGTGTGAGGGTGGTTTCATAGACAATCGCTCTTGAGAGACAGGATCCTCCCAGTGGGCAGTTGGTAGAATTTCAACAATTACAAGTTGGGGTGTGTACCAGAGGTTGTGGAAGTATGTGTTTGTGTCTGCTGTAGCATGTGATGTTAGAGGCAATGTTGCCAAAGCAGGACTAATTGGCCACAACATTGTAGGGGTTGAAAAGTTTATAACATGTACGATATAATACATGTGTGTGTGTGTATGTATGTGTGTGATAACATATACATACAGATATATATTTGTGAATGTGTGAGTGTGCATAGCAGTCTGTATATATTTTTGTTACCCCAAAACGGAATCTTTCATTATGCCAATGAAATTGAAAACTAAAATTCTATAATCACCAATTATATTTTGGAACGTTATATAACCAATATTTTACTAAGTTATAGGCTGACCCTTTCAACTAGAAGTGATATAATTAATAAACCATAACACATTAGAATAGGTCCTTTTAAAGTAAAAAACAAAAATGATGCTTGACTATTTTTTTTTTAAACCCCTGCTTTTTCCTTTCTGACGCCCCTCCTCACCAACTCCATAGTCCATGTGATAAAAGGGGAATTAGTCATCAGCTATTGACACTGAAAGACAATCAGATTTACTTCCAACTATTGAAATGACACACATTTTTGGTAAAGAAACAGTGTGATGTGTAATGTTTGGAATATGACAGAGGAGGAGGAGGAGGAAAGATTAGAGATGAGGGTGTGTGTGTGTGTGTGTGTGTGTGTGTGTGTGTGTGTGTGTGTGTGTGTGTGTGTGTGTATTAAAGTACAGAAGCAAAGGAAATCTGCCAGACCAGTAGCTACTAATCCACACACACACACACAAATCAGTATTTATATAAAACCCTGCTGCAGAAAGCAAACATAAATATTGTTTTACACAACAACACACTGCAGAGGAAATGTAATTCACATACAGACAGACAGACTCTCACACTCACACACACACACACACAGAGTGAGTGAGAGAGAGAGAGAGAGAG
>NC_069000.1:7121027-7128941 GCF_001194135.2 Octopus bimaculoides
TATATATATATATATATATATATATATATATATATATGTATACACACACACACACACACACACACACACACAGAGTTTGAGCCTAGGCATGAATTTGTAAGCAGCAGCGGAGAGAGAGAGACAGACAGACAGAGGGGTAGTGGAGTGATTACACACAAACACACACACAAGCCTAGGAGAGGACACAATACAGCAGAAGCACAACAGTCACTCCCATGGTTTGTCCTGACAACTATGGAGAGAGACAAAGAGAGGGAGAGAGGGAGATATGGTGTCTATTAAGACTACCAATATTACTAGTGTTAAATGTAATGTTGGTGACCTTGTTAATACAACGCGTGCGCATACACACATGTGCATACACACACATACATGTGTGCATGTGCGCGCGCACACACACCATAATAACTACTGCCATCAGCATAAATAGCTGTATCTCTGGCAACTAAACACCACCACCAGCACTACCAGTATGTCACCACCACCACTAGAATGGGTAGAAGGGACAGTCAGTTGATCTGCTAGAAATACCAGCCCGTTCTCCCTCAGATCATACACACCCTACAATTTTACATAAGGGACACACTGGATAATGTTGTCTTAGATAACCTTAAACATAAGGTATAGTGACGGTTAAATGCTTTCTGATCCAGGCTTGCTTGATCAGGGCTGACCTGGGGTTAAACAACAACAGCTACATTATATGCTAGTAATTTTAAAACAACCAAATCAGAGATTATATAGAAATATACTACTACTACTGCTGCTGCTGCTACTACTACTACGATGACAATGACAGCTGCTACTGCTGCTGCTAATATTGAACAACAGCAAGTAGAATATGGCTAAATGGTTTAAATGTTGAGGAACTGTGAATAAGAAGAGGGCTGAGTTTGGACAAACTTCCCTGATGGTATTTATATAATGGGTGGTCAATAGGTAGGTATCAATACTTACATTAATAGAGCTGAAGGGATTGTAGGGAGCAAGAAAAGGGGAAGGGTAGAGCTACTTTAAACATTCCCTCCCCTCCCTCCCTCCCTCATGTCCCACACTCTACGGCAGCTGAACTTAGGGAAACCCAGCTGAAAAGTGTAGCCGCATTGTTAAGTTTAATATCAGAGATAATCAGAGCACCTGTCGTGTGTGTGTGTGTGCATGCGCGTGTATTTAATCAACTCCTGTGTGTACTGGATGGAGCCAGATTGCTACAGCTGTCACACACTACCACCCTGCTATTACCCAGCTAACCCCCCCCTCTATCAATAACACTTGTCAGCTATATTATATGTGTATGATGTTACCCACAAATACTCCATGCACAGCAAACCTGTATTTATTTACCTTTTGCTCATTTCACTCATTAGACAGCAGCCATGCTGAGATACACCTTAGAGGGCTTGAGTCGAATTGACCACACCCTTGGTACTCATTTTTTAAAAATTTTAAACTGGATTACTTATTCCATTGGTCTCGTGCCAAACCAACTCCAGTTCTTAACCATTGGTGATGGACAAACACAAATAAACACATGTTTAATTTATATGATGGGCTACTTTCAGTTTCTGTCTACCATATCCACTCACTAGTTGTGTACCGGGATAAATGCAATCAACTGTACCCCTCCCTCAAATTTCAGGCCTTGTGCCTATAGTAGAAACGATTATTATTACCTCCGCTTTAGCGAAGGCATTGTTTTTAGTGATGTTTGATTGTCTGTGGACAAGATATCTCAAGAACTGCCAGATGGATTCAGATGAAATTTTCAGGTATGTTTGGCCTTCTAACTGGCACAAAATGATTAGATTTCGGGATTGATCCAGTACTGGACAAGGATTCTGGATTATTTTTCCTGTTTTTTTACTTAATTTTTTGAGAGTGGTTGGATTCAGTTTTAGTATTCTTATTTGTGAGAGCAGTTGAGTTTATTTCAGATATTCTCATTTCAAAAATCATCTCTAATCGTTGTGAGGACGTTGGTGTTGCCTTGGCAGAGGTTTGCGCTCTCTGAGTGCTCTTATTATTATTAGTATTAAGGCAGCAAGTTGGTAGAATAGTTAGCATAGTTAGCACCACTATCATCCTCACCTTCTCTTCTAAAATGTGAGTAACCATGTAGCTACCCTTTAGCAAGAAACCTGTTCTCTGCTGGCCCCTTCACATTCACTTGAACACCTCATTCTACAGTATAAAGCAGCTTCCTTCTCTTCTGCAACCCAACTCAGTCTTGCAATCTGCATGGCAACTTCACTGGTGATGGTGGCATGTAAAAAGTACCCAGCACGTGCTGTAAAGTGGTTGATGTTGGAAATGGTATCAAGCCATAGAGACTATGTCAGATTAGACAATGGAGCATGTTGCAGTCCTCAGACCCATCAGATCCTGTCAAACCATCCAACTCATTGCCAGTTTCGAATATGGACATCAACTGATAACAATGCCAAAGCACACACACACACATACATAACTCCTATCTCTGAAAAAAAATCTGGTCCTTATACTGTCCCTGTGACGGTATTGTGGAAGAGTGTGTATAATTAAACACTTTAGCCCAAGAGTCAGTTACTCTCAAATGTGTCCAGTAAGAAATGAACTGACAAACTACCAAACAACTGCTGTACAGTACTGTCCCACTACCACAGCATATTAGAAATTGTAGAATGAATTAATGGAAATAGTTTATGACAGGCAGAAAAGGAAGAAAAAAAAAGCCTCGGATTTCTGAAAGAAGAAGAGAAGAAGACTGTGTGACCTGTCAAACATGTCACACACAAAAAAAGATGACACGAAGGAACTTGGTAATTAATTAACCTTTATAATATGACTGCCTTGATCTACTGACTGCCTGGCCTGCCACTTTTGTGGAGAGAAATAAAACACAGATGATCTCTTCTGTAAGATAGATATATCATCAACATTACCACCACCACCACCACTATCATCATCACTGTTGTTGCTGGCATGGACTGAATGAGACTAACTGAAGCAACATTCTAAGGTTGGATGCCCTTTTTGATGTCAACCTGTTACTTTATTCTCTGACTTAACACCAACTGCAAAAATGCCAGATGTACTATTTCTGTGGGGCATAAATATCATCTCCATTTGATTATATATCTATAGGGAACCTTCACCCTCTCTCCTATTTCTTAGTAAACTATCTCTCTCTCCCTCTTACTTTGAAAGCAACTGTAGGTGGTGGCAGCAACAGTCTCCAGTCAAATGTTCCCATACACGCACGCACACATACACATCCTACACAGTGAAGATATATTCACAATTTGCACAGCAAAACAAACATTTGTGTACATGTACATAGATACACGTGGGTGTGTATTTATGACCATTGTATTGGGTTAAAATGACAGCAGCACAACAGATAAAGTGTCTCTTTTACACCTTCAACGTTATCATGTGTCATTGAGCAGTCCCTTTTGTTCTTTACTGCAATTTTCCGACAACTCCCTTCAAATGTTGATTTATAAAACATTATAACAGAGAGAGCAGACAATCCAGCAAGAAGACATCACAATTAAAAATAAATTGATGAGCAACATTCGTTAGTGTCAGATAAAATCCTCATGGTATTTCATTACATCTCTATGTTCTCACTTAAATCCTATCCACTCAGGTGGACTTAGCCTTTTTCCCTATCAACATTGATAAAATTAAGTACCAGTCAGATACTAGGTCCTGACATAAATGACTATATACCTTCAAAGGTGGTGCCTTGGCTATCCCAACATCAACCGTTGTTGGGCTGCTACGCAGGGTACCAAGCCCACTGTAAAAACACGGATGTTCAAAGTCGAGGTAACCAACCAGAACACATACCAAGATGAAATCAAACAAGTGACACGTGGTCACTTGACATGTTAAAAATAGCAGCCAATCCTCCTTCAAACCACATCCTACCATTTTGAAAAACGGAAAACATATTGGATAATTTAGTTCAAGTTGCACTATACCAGGGTGAGGAGTGGACATGGAATGGCCATGGGTGTTAGCAGGCTAAACAACAACATAAAAGTCTTCAAGGGGTTGCCTTTTATGAGATGAAGCTGGATTACAATATTGGATCAGTAAGTATATAGATACGGAGAAGATCATAATTGGAAACCCTGTGTGTGTGTGTGTGTGTGTGTTATAGGAATTGGTCAAGAGACACATTGGCTAGGCTATATAGATTTAAATGTACATTTTGGTTGACAAGCCTTGGATGTCAATCAACCTTGGTTAAAGGTAATAATACTTTTAGAATGGGTGATTCCATTTTTGGGGAGAGGGAAGAGAGAAAAGAAAAAGAAAACAGTGAACTGGTGGAAGAAATGAAGAGGAAAAACAAAAAAAAAAGAGGGAAAAATTTAAGAAAAGAACAAAACCAGTTTTTAATGAACTTCCTGTTTGCAGAGATACCTTTGTGGAAGTAAACAGCTTAATTATAGATATAATTAATTAGAAGTAAATTAACAAAAGGCAGAATATGACACAAACACATAGTGATTATTTAAGGATCAAAGGCAACAGGGTTTCCAGAGGTGGAGGGGAAGTGGAGAAAGAACTCATCTTTTATCTTTTACTTGTTTTAGTCATTGGATTGTGACCATGCTGGAGCATGCATCCCAACACAATTCTTACACTCCTAAGTCAGATACTTCTATCTATCCCTTTTGCCAAGCAGCTATATTACAGGGACATAAACAAATCAACATGAAATAAAGGTTGTGTGTGCAGTTACATTAATGTTTATCCAATAGACTTCTGATTTCACTCACAAGGTTTGAACATGTGGCCCAAAATTGGGATTGAAACTGATACCACATGATCATGAAGGAAAACTTGTTAACCACACACTTATACCCACATGTACAGCAGACATCATACACAAAAGAAAGTAACTCTATTGAAACCAACCAACCTGAGACCATCCAAGGTTCTAGGTTCTGATGACACACAATTTCTATTTTTAAAATATATTTGAAGAAAAAACTGGTCAGAAGTTCATGTAAGAACCTTCTGAACATCAATTTAATCAAGCAGAATTTTAAATACTTATTTATTTATCTTTTTAAAAGTAAATCTCTCTTAATTGTTTATTTTCAAAATAGCACATGATTTTGTTAGAAATACGGTCAGGAAAAGGTTACAAAATATCTACGTCTTTCAACAAATAAACAATAACGTGGGTGTAAAACCCAAATCAGGCAATGGCTAAGATGTCTGACTGTCAGGTCATGGGTCAAAGGTTCTTGCACATTATGCACTTGAAAGGATATTTAATTCTAAATGTTATGCTTGACCGGATTGTAAAGAATGCCTAAAGGTGTGCAGAAACATGAGTTGTACACACACACACACACACACACACAATGCATGTGTGTGTGTATGTGTCTGTACACGCCTTTATCTATTCCTTACACTATATGTGAGTACATCCATGTGTATGCATGTGTACATATGTACATGTTGAGTCTATGTACTAAGGTTTCACTGTCCACACTTGTGTCTAGAATGTCACAAACCAACCACACTTAATTGTCGCACCCACCTTTTCATTCTTTCTGGTAAATCTAAGCGAAACAAACTAGATTGTTTTGGTTGTGTAATATATTTCCTGGTTAAAAAAAACAAAAACTGTAGGGGCTATCATGTGTCAGCAAGACAGCTTGACCTGTTGAAGGCCACTGTCAAAACCAGCATAAAGTACCTCTGTCTTAAAAATGAAGCATAACAGCAGGACAATTAAGAGTCACCAACAGAACAGAGATCATCAGATATTGGAAATAATCTAACATATTGGATTTGATTTCTTGCTCCGCAGGTGTGAGTGAGAAAGTGAGAAAGAGTGACTTCAACTCAAAGAGTCTGATATTTGAGCGAGAGTGTTTATTGGAGAAGAGACTATTTCTACACCATAGCAATGGAGGAAATACCTACTTCTATACATGGTGGTGACATTGGTGACAGCTGTGATAGTAATGGTGGTGGTAATGATAATGGTGATTGAAATTTCTATCAGAATCATAAGCATGAGGTGCAGAAAAAGTGACCCCCAGCAGTTCATTTACTCAAATATTACTAGGCCTACTTGTCCAAAGTCTACTGTCTTGCCAACAGATTTCACAACAGTGCCTGCCTTACAAACTCATCATCTGGCCTCACTAGTAAACAGTCAAGGTAGAATTGGTAGAAGGAAATGGCTGGGTGAGGTTTGTTTCAGTTGTAATGAATTTGATGTGAATGCACCGAGAACAGAGTTTACAGTGAGTAGTAAGAGATTTATGAATGAGAAATTTACTGGGTTAGGAGTTTAAGTGGCCAGAGACCAGAATCTAATGTAAGTGGTGGTGAATGTGGTTGTATCAGTTAACAGTTAATCTAAATAAAGAATGCTGCTGGTTAGGTGGAGTTGAGTTGGCCTGGTTGGCGATAGGCAGTGATGTTGTAAGTGGGTGTGACATGAAAAGTGAAACACACAGAGGAATGTTGTTGATGTTGTGTGTCGATATTACTATGGTTGTCTGATTAAGAACATCCCTTAACTGGCAAGTTTGACACCTTCAACAGCACAAAGAAAGAGTGCATGCTTGCACCAGTACATTTCAATCTCTTCTGAACACTGTTGATGGGTAACTACATCAAATACTAGTGAAGGTGAGTGGCTTGGTGGTTAGGGATATTTGGCTCATAATCATAAGGTCATGAGTTCGATTCCTAGCAGCACGTTGTATCCTTCAGCAAGGCACTTTATTTCACATTACACCAGTCCACTCAGCTGGCAAAAATGAGTTGTACCTGTATTTCAAAGGACCAACCTTGTCACATTCTGTGTTAAGCTGGATCTCCCTGAGGACCATGATAAGGATATGTGTGCCTGTGGAATGCTCAGCCACCTGATGTTAATTTCATGAGCAGGCTGTTCCATTGATTGGATCGACTGGAATTTTTGTCATTGTAAGAAACAGTTCCAGTTATTTACACCCAATTCTGTCTTGATTGCTCTTAGATTGTCATTGTTTTGCAGTACATGAAGATTTTCAAGAAGTTTATACTGGAAGCTCTATTTTCCCCAAGACTGTTACATTCATAGCACATTGACAAAATCTGTAGCAAATCTCAACAAATTCTCAAATGCATCAAAATGTTGAGTGGTGCTTGGAGTGCCTCTAGGTACACTATGAGAGAATAATAAAATATCTGCTCTTACCCCACCCCATGTGACCATATCTGCAAGTCTGAGTTTGGCTTAACACACACAGAGGTATGTTACACTGTTGACACAGATGTTGGCTGTACAATATATTGTCTTTCTCAGACTATGAGAGGATGCTACCATCATCATAATCATTAAAATAAGAGACATAAGCTCAAGGATGGCCCAGGGAACTTTAAACAAGCAGTTTACAATGATGAGATTATCAGATTAATGGCTGTTACTGCCATAATAAATTGGCGTTGGAAATCTGTCAAAGTAAACAAAGAAAGTTTATTTTGATCCAATTGATGAGAGAAAATAAAGGGTTAAAAATATTTCTTTATCGGATTAAATAATATATACACATACTGTGAATATATGTGCTATATATGATTATATGTGTGTAGTTAAGTAAACACACACACATACTGTATGCGATTATATATGTAGTTAAGTAAATACACAGATACACACACATACACCAATGTTTACAGCAAAAGTAGATGCCATAGCTGATCTGATCATACATTCATTGATTCATCAAATTAAATTAGCTTATCAAAAATAACGCAAGACGAGTTGGCGTGTATGTATCTGTGTATAGAAAATGTGTGTATGGCAAATTCAAGTGCACCACTATTCTGTTTTGTGTGTGTGTGTGTGTAGAGAGAGAGAGAGAGAGAGAGAAAGAGAAAGAGAAAGAGAGAGAGATAGAGAGA
>NC_069000.1:7128951-7147764 GCF_001194135.2 Octopus bimaculoides
GAGAGAGAGAGAGAGAGAGAGAGAGAGAGAGAGAGAGAGAGAGAGAGAGAGAGAGAGAGAGAGAGAGAGAGAGAGTTCTGTGGTGGAGATTCTAATCAGGAATTTATTTTGTTACAAATCAATGAAGAATGGTGGGTAAGAAGAGAGGCCAGAGGTTAACTTCACTGAAAAGAGGTGAAAGGTGAGTGATTTAATTGGAGAAATATACTAGAAATATGTCCATGTACTCTCTTTTCATGATTTAAAAAGATTTAAGTTTTATAAAGACATTTAAAGAGGAAAGAAGGCTTATATATCATAGTTGATAGAATCCTCTTCCAATATACAACTGGTACTTATCACCAACCTGGGAATAATATGAACTTATGTTGAAGAAAGAACATAATTATTTAGTCACTCACAATATGCTCCAGCAGGACTGACCTAGAGCTAAATGCAACAACCACCACCACCGCCTTACTATAAAATATTAAAACTTTGATGAGTTAGAGAGGGGAAGGGGTTGGGGTAATTTGTACACTGAAAGATTTTCAGTGAAATGAAATGTAATGATTTGCTGACTATATGACAGATTTGAGAGGACAGATAGATGAAAGTAAGATAACAAAACAAGAATACAAATGTGATAATCTGCTAAAGAGATTAAAGTAATGAAATAACAAAAGAATAAAACAAGATGAACGTAGAAAAAAATAACCTTCAAATGAGTTGCTGGATAGTTTTTGGTCAACCCTTTCCCCCAATCAATCCAAAACACTATCAATTCCTAATCACCTCGTTAGGACCTAGATGAAGATTCTCAATCATTTTAACATCTACTTTTCAATGCCTGCATAGGTCAAACAGAATTTTCTGAGGCAGATTTTCTGCAGCCAGATGCCCTTTCGGTTGCTAATCTTCACTCATTTCCAAGCAAGCTAATATTTCCCTTATGGGCAGAAATCTTTTTGCAGAAGATTGAAAACAATATAACACCACCTATATTAAAGTGACACTTGTTTACGACTATCACATGACGTCAGAACAAGGACGGGCACACATCTGATGCCAACCAAATCCATGCTTTTGGTCAACCCAAGCCTATAGTTAGGAGAAACTTGTCCAAGATATCATACAGGGACTGAACTCAAAATCACATCGATGAGAAGTAAACTTCTTAACCACTTACCCACACCTACACCCCACTCAATAATTTTTTGCAGCATCTACTTGAAATCTCTCTCAAGATTCTACAAAATTTACTGTTGATTATATCAGCATTGATAAAATTATAGAGTTTCTGCTATTCTTGAACAACAATTTGGTTTCAAATAAAACAAAATACTGAGAAGTTTCAAATGAGGGAGAGGGGAATATTTAAGTAGTATTAATGATAATAAAAACTGTGAAGTTTAAATTTCACCAGCTTTTACTTTACGAGAGTTTTGTAATAAGATAAATCTGAATTCAATGAATAATGTGTTTACAAAAAATGTTCAAAGCAGTTTGTAGTGTGTGTGTGTATGTATATGGGATAGAGAAAGAGACAGTGTGTGTGAGACAGAGAGACAGACAGAAAGAATGTGTGTACGAGTGAGAGAGAGAATGTGAGACAGAGAGACAGACAGAAAGAATGTGTGTACGAGTGAGAGAGAGAATGTGAGACAGACAATGTGTAAGAGTGTAGTATATGTGAATGTGTATATGTGTGTGTGTGTGTGTGTGTGAGTGAGTACATGTATGTAATTCATGGAGAGAATGTGCATGCACATGTGTGTGTGTGTGTGTGTGTGTGTGTGTGTGTGTGTGTGTGTGTTTGAGCAGCAAGCTATTTTGGTCAACATATGATAATAGAATGTTATCAAGGTGGGGATTAATTAGTAGTCTCATCCATTAGAAACTATGGAAGACCAAAATAAATGTAGGAACCTGTTGTGGAATATGAGCAGATTAAACAACTGTAGAGCTTAATCCCTTTACTGAACAGTCACCACTCAGCTGGAATTAAGAAAAAGAAAAGAAAACCTAAACAAGTACTCTAAATGAAAGTGATGAAGAGGCTGATAATGAAAATGATGTGAGGAGGAGAAAGAGGTATTGAAAAAAAAATGAGAAAAAAGAAAAGCATTTCTTCTAAGTTGGCAGGTAAAATTTGAGAAAATAAGAGTTACTCAACACCAAAAGTTGGCATAGATTTGGGTTTTTAAGAGTGCAGGAACAGATTAATTGGGTTTAATTGCAATTAGTAATTAGTCTGTTGGCTCCATCCAGTCTTACTTCAAGTTAGAAATGTATCTAACAGACAACAACAACAAAAAATATACATATATGGAAATTAACTGTAAATAGTTTTGGGACCTTAAAACCTGATATGGTATAACTTTTTATTTGGGTTCAATAATAATAATAATAGTAGTTATTATTATTATTATTATTATTATTAACACTAACGTTGTTAATTACTAAAGTCATCATCATCATCCCAACCTCATGGTTTGGAGTTCTGTCCCACTGCATAGCACCTTGGGCAAGTGTCGTCTACTTTTGCCCTAAGTCAACCAAAACCTCTTGAGCGGATATGGTAGACAGGAACTGAAAGAAGCCATGTGTGTGTGTGTACATATATGCAAGTGAGTGTTTGTGTCTCTTTGTCGGATATTACAGGATTGTTGTCTAATCATGGGGAAATATTACTTTGTTTGAACACAGGTAAGTGTTGGTGATGAGAAGAGCATCCAACGTTAGAAAAATCTGCCTCAATTAAAAACTGTCCAACACATGCAAGCATGGAAAAGTGGACATTGAAACGACAATGACAATGAACACTGGCACTGTTAATGAAGTGTCTACTCAGGTGTAAAACGGAAATTCCAGAGACAACCATTCCCTCCAAATACAGTTTTACCAAAATACTAAACATGTCCCACAACTGGTGTTCTAAATATTTCTTCCTTGATGCCCCACCACCCACTCCATCATCTCATCTCACACTTCACAAATTAAAACTATTTTATAATAAAATCATTAAATAAACGAGAATACTGACTGCTGGATAGAGGTAGTGGGGCAACTAGTGATGTAATGTGAGTGATTTTATGACACCACTCAACCCATCCCAAAGATAATTAATTATCTAATACTAGTTAACACAGACAACAACAACAACAACAGTATTCACCCACCATTGCATGAAAATAATGTAAACATTTTAATCATCTTAGTTTATCTAACAACCCTTCAAGTTTTTTAGTTTGTTTAAGGCCATGCCAATGACCCTTTTTCAGACCCTCAAACACTGGTGGGAGAAAGTTATTCTGGCTTCTATCCAAGTCACAGAGTGGATCCCCTTAAGAAGTATGCCTGGTGTGCTAATGATTCTGCCAGCTTGCCACATAGTCTTCTTCTTATTATCATCATCATCTTCATCGTTAGCATGCTGGACAAAATGCTTAGTGGCATTTTGTCCGTCTTTACATCCTGAGTTCAAATTCCCCCAAGAATGACTTTGCCTTTCAGCCTTTTGGGGTTGATAAATTAAGTACCAGTGAAACACTGGGGTCGATGTATTCGAATAGAAAAGATTATTAATAATAAAACTAATAATGACAAAATAATTGATAATCGTTTCTATGGTAATGGTGGTTTAGTTGGTCACACTGACTCCCACATATGACTGGTACTTTATCAGCATCAGAACATGAAGAGCCAGATGAAATACTGAAGTAACTGAAGACAATTTGTCTGATATTCTTAACAATTCTTCTAATCCACGACTGAATAATGAAATTAAAAAAGAAAGTAAATCTTTTGTTATTATTTCCAAAATTAATTAAAATACAATATAATTAGATTATATAATTAGAAAAGGGTTAAACAACATGCGAGTGTTACCCGCAAAATAGTTGACAAGCCAATAAAACATCATCTGTAGGATATTGTTACTTTTGCAAGGGTGTACTGTAACAGTCGAGATAATTAGCTGACGCCAACACCACTACCAACAACAATCTCTGTTATCTTCAATGACAACAACAACAACAGTTAGAAAGTACAGTTCAGCTCACCACAACATATCAGATGACATGAGCCAAGATGCTCAGGTTTCAATCACGCTCCTAGTGTTTCACCGTTCTATTACATCTGGTCTCTATTGATTTCAAGTGGAACCCAATGATAAATAATAAATGTATAACGATGATGATGATTCTGGAGAGGGGTCAGAGAGCAGAGGTCAATCAAGGTCTAAAAGATAAGCATGTACAGATCAGAAAGTAGTAAGGGGATCAGAAATGGCGGGGAGAGGAGGAAGTAATTATGTCTTGCTATCCCCAAATAAATATTTTCAACATTTCTGCTTTCTTTGTTTATAAGGAATGGAGAAGACAGAATTTTGAAGGTTTATTCTTCACTCAGAGGCACCATTTTTGCATTGGTTTTGCAAGAGCATGAATCTCTTTCTTAGTGGCAAAATTACTCTCTTAAATTACAGTATTAAAATGTGTGAGTGTGGGTGTCTGTGTGCCACCCATGCTATCATAGAAAGTGAACATTAAAAGACGACAATGATATACACAAACACAAATCAATAACCCCACCAAAACATCTTTTATACATATATACATATTTATATATACACACACACGTACATACATAAAGCTAAATAGATAGACATTACACACACACACACACACACACACACACATCATGAGTTGATTTCAAACAAATACATTTTTTTTTTCTTCAGCAACCGAAAATTAAAAATGTTGCTTTGTGCAAAATCCTAAATAATCTTGTCCTTCCTCCCACCACGACCACCATTCCTCAAAATGGCAATGGGTTGGTAAATGGACCTAGCTGTTCAGTAGTCGTCAGACAATAATTTCTCTGGTTGTGTTCTTGGAGCAGGTGTTTTATTTATACGTCGTCGTCGCTGAATTTCCAAACACCAAACACTTCCATCATGAATTACAACTGATATCTTATTTTCCAGCTGACTAGATTGTGTTGGAGCTTTGTCTCTGCTAGCTTGTATTTTCTCTTTATTACACAAACACTCACATATACACACACACACATATATATATATATATATATATATATATACACATGTACATACATACACTTACTGTTCTGCTTTATATGTTTTGTCTGTAATCTCTCCACACATTCCCACCTTCCTTATTTACTGTGACTTTAACGAGCTATTTTTTTTATTAATTATATTCTATCTTATTTTGTTTACTTTTTTTCTTTTACCTTCACAAAATTACTTCTTTAAGCATGGATGTTAACAATAGTGTGTGTGTGTGTGTGTGTGTGTGTGTGTGTGTGTGTGTGTGTGTGTGTATACATACGTGTATGTGTGTAATATATAAACACGACTTGATTGAACATCATCCTAGCAAAGAAAATGTATATAGTAGCTTTCACAGGAACCCCATACACTCCTAAACTATTATTTACAAAGAACATTGCTGATGGAAGACTAGAAAATTCATGTCAACCTCCTTACCATTAGTTAAAAAGGGAGAAGAAAATGTCTTTAATAATAATGAGTGAACCACTTTATGGTTCATTCTTAGTACATTCCAGCAGATTCAAATGTGAATACAATAATTACTGTTGTTATTTCGTCACTGGATAAAAACTCATTTCAGATGAATGTGTTCGTACCACACTCAATCCATTGAGATAAGAAGACTTTAGGACATTGCTGTCTCGACCTTGTTATGTCTCCTCAGCCAAAGCTATCCCAAACCAATGAATCTAACAAGAGTTTTAGCTCTTCTTTATGAAATTCAGCAAACAAATTATTCACCAATGTCTGCCAACCAATAATAAATCGCACATTATCACTTTTTAACAAAGAAGAACATATTGGATAATATCATGTGAAGTAAATTATTCTTGAAGAGATGGGACAGTTCGAGCTAAATTGGTTCTGATCTGGGTCAACCTGGGGTTAAACATCAGCAAATCAATGGCCCACAATTCAACAAGTGTCTAATACAATTAAAACCAGAGTAGTAACCATTATTATTAGACAAAGGTCGCATAGTTTGGTAAGGGTTAAGGTTAACATATTTCTTGTGGGTCACATTAAAAGTAATTAGAAATAAACATGTTAGGAGAGTTACTTTGGACCGAGTGACATGAAAAGGAATGGAAAAAAATAATAATAAAAATGATTCTGTTTTGACACTTCTCCAAATGTTCTTGATGGCCAAAGAAAAAGACCAATTTGAAGAGCAAAGACTAACTCACCACAGAAAATATTACACGAGATTTACTAGAAAATCAACAGACCACAATCAACATGTCAACACCCAGGTGTGAAACACTGCTTTTATATGTGGAGCAGATGTTAACAGATGTTAATGTTAAGTTAAAGATTACACATGTGATATATACTGGAAACATGTGTTAACCTTCAGTAAAGGATGCCACATGTGAAATAGCAACAACGAAGTCATTTGGCAGTGAAGAAGCAATATGTAGGTTTCTTTTGTTATAAATAAACATCCTGTTTCTTGGCAGAGAACATTGCCAAATTCAAACCAGCGCTTCATACAATAGAAGACAACAACAGCAGAGACAACAGCACCAAGCAGTAAACACTTCAGACTGAGAAGACAACAACAATAACCTGAATAATAACTGCAGGCTAATTGTCAAGAAAGTCAACCACTAAAATGGTGACAGAGTTAGAGAAAGTTAATTAGTGCAACTGGTTGACGAAAGATTCTAATTATTATTATATCTAATGACAGTGGCTTCAGTTGTAGAAACATAGAAAACTGTTCTCAAACTAAATACAGTAACATAATGGCAGTGAACCATGACATCCAAATATTGTGTGATAAGAAACATAAGCAATGCTGAATTTCTGTAAAGGATGTATTGGATTGGGAATAAACTATGCCTGAATAAAGACATGATCGTCGCAGCTGGACATGATCGTCGCAGCTAAGGTAGAGTTAAAGAATGAGAGCCATATTAACACCAGCACTATCACATACTCTGTGAGATGGTTCTAACATTAACATATATTACCAAGATTCTCAATCTAAAGTGTGAGACCTGACAAGACCCTGACATGTTTTGACGGATCTTCTTTGAATCTTTACCTGCCATGAATACTTGCTAGACATACATCACTTCGCAGACACACACAGTCACTGTATATGCATTAAATGGGAACATTTGTGACAAACACATGTACAAAGTGGTTATGCTTAGAAAATACAGGTAGAATTTGAACTGATATCCACAAGTTATCAAGCTGATCAACCAACAAAGTTTCCTCATCTTAGAATTGTTGTTGTTTGACAAGAGACTGATTTAAGACTCGATCAAACTGAAACAACAACATTTCATGGAAGAACCCATTCTAGCAACACGAAAACAATTATACCCACTCAGCATTACTGTTTATTATGAAATGTCAAAGAAGTTTCATGGCACTGCTGTGAATTAGCCACCGCCTCTCTAGAATTGTGTCAGTGATGACAACAGAAATGAGATGAAATTTTGCGACATTTTTGAGGCAGCAATATCAAGGAATAAATCTGAAGAAAATGTAACAGTTTATATATAGCAACATGTATATACGGTATATACAGCAACATGTATGTATCACAATACAGTATATACTATTGACAGGGCATGTGACATAACAAAATATTTATATCACAATGCAGTATGGTACCATAACACATTCTATCACAAACCATTCCTGTCTTCTATCTGCAATATCACAGCCTTTTCATTAATGATTTAATAATACCTCCTTGCCTCACCTGTGTGTCCTTTCCTACCACATAATACCTTCACACATTGGTAATACTGACTTAACCTCTTACAAGCTCTAACACACACACACACACACACAAACTGTGTAGACTGTGCGTGTGTATTTATACGAATCCATTCAACTTGACTTGTTTGATTATATTCAGCTTAAAATGTCTGTTTTTACAATGGAAAGAACACACACACACTTTCCCCTTTGGACTATGATTAAACAAGACAAAGAAATAAACAAAAACATGCCTTAATCCTTCGCATATTAAGCAGGATGTCATTAACATTAAACAATATAAAAACAGAAGGAAAACTTAAAACTAATTCCAGTCAACTGATAAACATTTTAAATATCTATTCCCTCCTACCCACTCTCTCTCACCCATTTATTTTTAAATTTATAATCTAGCCAGGCAGGTGTGGCAAGGAAGAGCCAGCACAAAACCCATTCACCTGTGATAAGGTAGCTAAAAACTAACTGTGTCACTGTGACAATATTATTGGTTATCAAGGTGGCAAACTAGCAGAATTGTTAACGCATTGGACAAAAAGCTTAACAGCCTTTCTCCCAGCTTTATATTTTGAGATCAAATAAGTATCAGTTGAGTACTGGAATTAATCTAATCAACTAACCCCCGCCTACCAAATTTCAGGCCTTGTGCAGTAGTTTGGCAGAATCGTTACAGCAATAGGAAAAAATGCCTTGTGGTATTTGTTCCTACTGTTTATGTTCTGAGTTGAAATCCTACCAAGGTCAGCTAGAATGGATGAAATAAAGGATCAGTCAAGTATAGAAGTTGACTTGATCAACTAAACCCTTCTCTTCAAAATTGCTGGTCCCATGCTTAAATTAGAAACAATTTTATTATTAGAACATGAGAGTGCATGGCCTGGTGGTTAAGATGTTGCACACACAACCACAAGATCGTGGTTTCATTTCCTAGACCCGAGTGGTGTGTTGTGTTCTGGAGCAAAACACTTCATCCTGTGTTGCTCTGCAATCACTTCGACACCTGATGCATGGTACACTTGTGCATCTGTTCAGGCAACGTTGATTCGATGGAGAGAAGTGAGCTAATGTACAGCACATACGTTTGATCACTAGAAACAAATCATTTGTGCAGGCCATTCAGCTACAGCTGAACACTCATATGTTGTCTTCTATGAGAGAGTCCATTTGAACATAATGTTTGTGCTTAACTGTGGATGGACATATAAATAATGTATGGAGGAAGGACTGTCTGTACACATGCAGTGTGTAGAGGAAGGATGTCTACCTCTGGATAGTGTGTAGAAGAAAGGTAATTTTAGTGGAAAATTGAATCCACAAAAATACATTAACACAATTTGTATGTTTAGGAAAATTAGTGAAATATTTGAAAGAGAATCAAAACTGGAAGAAATGGTAAATAGTTAGAATGGTAAGCAAACAGTGAGTGGTTTATGTAGCAGCACCAACAGAAATATGTTGGGTTCAGTCTCTACAGTAAATAGAGGAGGAAGGAGCAATGTATACATATTCTATTTCCCTATATAAAAATACAGTTGAGAGAAGACTATGTTGCAACAAGTCACTTACATAGAATGAACTGTTCTCTAGTAAACGTATTCTATAAATCACCAGCATCAAACACTTGAAGAAGTTACCTAATATGAGTGAGTAAATGATTTCAAGATGCTAGATGAAAACTAACCAAACAGGAATTGGGATAGTTTTTCTAAACTGAAACATTCTATTAACCTAAATAAAAGGCAAACTTAAAGAGAGACAGGTTCACGATACACAGGCAGAGAGGAAACTTTAATACTGAATATATCATCTGTAGGGTTTAAATGAAAGGAAGTTATGAATATTCTATTTATGATTGTATGTGTGTGTGCTCAACACCTGACTGACTAAATAATTTGATGACATCAGAGAGAGGTGAGGGAGAAGTAGTTAAGAATGTGCATAGAACAGAGAAATAGAGACTAAATTCTTGGTGACAGTAGGAAGAAGCAAGGAAGCAAATCTGAAGAGGACTTGTCCTGAACGAATCTTCTTTCATGAGACCCAAATGCTGTCATCTCAACTGCACAGTTATAGGTGTTATTGTTTTAAGAAAATACTTGGACACAGAATTGTTGCCTGTTAGAATTCTTAGGGGCTGTTGAGGGTAAGGTGGCTACCTGAGGAGCACATACATTCTAGCTATCCCTTTTTCTCACTTGGTTTTACATGTTGAACCCAATAACTATAAACTTAATAATTAACAGCTTTCTTATCTCATTGTTTTGCAGTGAATGTTGATACTCTTTGGTGATCATGGCTTGTCTGGTCTAACTGAAGGCCCTGCTGCAGTGCAGTCCCAGATTCTTGCCAATAATTTGCTTCATGCATTCTTTGTATTTCTCAAGTCTCTGATGACAATTCCCTTTATACAGTCTAATATTTACCAAACTTCGGTTGTCTATCTCCTGGTCTTTCAGGATGTTGGCTCTATCCTTGGTTCCTTCAACTCTTTCAGTGCCTCTCTGCTGGCACTGATTTGCCTGACAAATTCTCTTTTCTGTCAGCCTTCTGTCATCTTTCTTCGGGATTATCCCCCTTGTGTCATTGAGATAGCAGCATCTTCATGAGAAGATATCCTTTTTAATGAAATGATTACTTAATTGCCCAATAAATTGAGGAAAAGTTTAAGCACAACAGATAATTATTGTCATAGTGAAAGAAGTCCATTTTAAGAGATTAGACTGTATTCAGCTAGTGAATATCACTGTCCAGCTATACTTATTTATGTGTGAGTGTGTATGGTTTAAGACTGGTTGAATTATTGTAGTATACACACACACACAGATGGGAGGTGGGGGTAACGAAGAGTCTATGTGTAATTCAGGACTGGATACATCATTGTTGACAAGAGAGTGAGGAGGAAAAGAGAGACAAAGCTAGAGATGAGACAAAAAGAAGTGAAGAAATAAAGAGTAGGCGAGAGATCAAACAAATTTTCCCAACCTTGTTGACTCAGTAGATTTTCTCTCTCACACACACAAAATATAGTTTTTTTTCCTTTTTTGATAAGCATATACATTATTATATATTTGTGAAACAAAGAGAGAGCCAGAGATGAAAGAAAGGGGAGTAGTGAGAGAGAGAAAGATGACAGTTGTAGAGAAAGGGCAGGAGAGAGATCAAACAAATTTTTCTGACATTGTTGACCTGTAGGTTCACATAAAAACAATTTATATATAGTGTATTACATGTATGTGCGAGTGAGAGGAGATGCATACACATGCATCTGCACACCTGTGTGTGTGCATGTATGTAAAATCAAACCACGTGTACGTGTGTATATGTGCATTGGCATATTTATTAATGTATGTGTATGCTGTGTTTAATCAAAACCACAACTATATATATATATATATACACAGACACACATACACAGATTGTGTATGTATAGAGATTAGTTTCCATAAGCCAACACACGACTGTATACCCTATTTTATATATACAACCATAAATGAAATACACCATATATATCTTATATATGACATGTGCACATGCACACACACACACATATACACAGTGTTGCATTTATGTTGATGAATCCATAGGTAAATAGCTGTCTATAGATTGTATGCTGTAGGCCAGTTGGGTTGCTGAAATTTTGTTTCGTGGAACATCTTTCCATACATATCTTTCCATACATAAAGTGACTTTCTTAGATTGTCTAAAAAATGAAATTTAAATTTTTTAATTAAAACCAAAACTTCTCAATGATGAAAAATACCAGTTACCGATTTTTCATTTAGAGTAATTATATATTTCTACCACCATCTTTTTTCTTTTTGATTAAAGTACATTTATCCAGAAAATAATAAAAAAAAAAAATTGACAATATCTTCAAAATTTGTTTATTTTATGCATTTTTTTGTGAAGGCCTACTTGGAACCAACCAACTTTTGAACTTTGCAACAATTGTAGGTGATTTAACTGATGATTGTCAGAAAATAGAAATTCCCACAATTATCCTTATCTCAGGTGTTCATAACTCAAGGTAAGACCTGGTGTTGTTGCTCCTTTGGCATGTATGTGTGTGTGTGTGTGTGTGTGTGTGTGTGCATACACGTTAGTACTGTAGTAGATACAACACAGACACAATGCTAAAGGACAGAAATATATTAATACAAACAACACATTAAAACAAAATGTGCTGATAAATTTTGCACAGCTTGAATCAGTGACACTACTGCTTGATAACCAATATTGGTTTGTTTGTCTCCAGTTAGCAGCTCAGCGAAAGAGAGCAACAGAATAAGTACCAGGTTTAAAAAAAGAAATAAGTATTGGGGTTGATTAGTTTGACTATACCATCAAGGCAGTGCTCCAGCATGGCCGCAGTCCAATGACTGAGAACAGGTAAAAGAATACTAGGAAGGATTGTCAGGGACTCGAGTGAAGAAGGACAATAAAAACAATAACATTTTGTACAGATTAACAATTCAATTGAGAAATTGTGAAGGAATGTTAAACAGAAACTGGTTAGAAACATAAAGGGAGTTTACCTTAAGACCACCCCTTAGCTGATTTGACTTTTAGAACATGAAGAAAAGGGGGCTGCACCTGACCAAAATGGGGACATATCTACAGCTGACATTAATGATTTGATATAAGCATCATTTAACATCTGTTGTCCATACTGGCATGGGTTTGACAGTTTGACCCAGGCTGGCAATCTGGAAGGCTGATTCAACTGAACTAAATCAAGCATGGGCAAACTGCAGCCCACAAAACTTTCTGAATGGTACAACAAATGAAAAATTACCATAAGTTTTTTTTTTAGCAGTGCAGCTCACCTGACAATGAGCCCTGTGTCATGTGGCCTGCTTCTTAAAAAAAGGTTACCCATACCTGAACTAAATAATAAATTCATTCACAATATTCAACACAACCACTACAGATGCATCTAGCTCTATGAAAAAAGCAATACTTGCTCAGTTGAGATTGTTAACATCATCAATTAATAAATCAATCAACAATTGCATCGAGATGAATTTGTCTTTTAAGGCAGTAGGCCACTGCATATCAGCAGGGTATCGGGGAATTTTGTATTAGTTACAAAAGTTTAGGGTAAGGTTAAGATCAAGATTTTCCTGACCTATAAACCAGGTCAACTTCGGGTCACTGCTGGTCTAAAAAGATGTGAAGAGAGATGGATGAGAAAATAGAAGGAACATCAAAGATAGTATCTATGTGTTGATAGATGATACAGTGGTAGTATATTCCATCTGTAATTTCCTAACTGTTAATTCCATCAGGAGAAACTGAATCCTATGAAGCACAGCAATGATACAAAAATATAAGAATTCTTAAGAACAACAGATCACTTAACTTAGTAACAAAACGAGATTATGTGGTTGCTTAATGTGCTCGAAATAATAGTTCAGCTGCCTCAAATTACACACAGACACACACACAAAAAGGACACATTGGATAATACAATTACAGGCATATATAAATTAACATGGAGGTGTGTGGATTAGTGGTGTTGGACTCCTGATTGGAAGATTGTTGTTTTGATTCCTGGACTGGGCAATGCATTGTGTTCTTTCACATTGCTCCAATTCACTCAGCTGGCAGAAATGAGTAATCCTATGACAGACCAGGTGGGAAATTTATATCCCGTGAAACCGGCGTCAGCGTGACTTGAGAAGGTAACTTTGCCTTCTATATCTATATATATATATATATATATATAATGGCAGGATTGTCGTGGCTGGTACCTTTTTTGATAACCATTGTACTGTAAAAGAGCTATCCTGAGCATTAGCACCGACAACATGATAACTTATATTGTATTCTTAGCTTAGATTGTGGTGTCTAGGAAAACGTTTGATCACAACCACTAGGACAATTGAATTTCTGTTTACATCATTATGAAGTGGATCATATCAACACTGGGATATGTAGTTTACACAACAACAAATTCCATCTAGTCATGTTATCATTCCAACTCAATAAGATTCCCAGTATGACACTGAAGTTCTCCAAGAATTTTGTAAACTGTGTACCATGTCTAACTCCTTTTTATCTGCCGAAATGGCGAATTCATCCAGAATGAAATAACTCTGTAGTGTGAACATTCTATTTATCAATGACTGGCTAAACTAAATAATGTTTATCTGAAACTAAATGAAATAAAATTGACGCAGAGTACAGGCGTGGCTGTATGATTAAAAAAGTTTACTTCCCAACCACATGGTTCTGGGTTCAGTCCCACTGCGTGACACATTGGTCAAGTGTTTTCTACTATAGCCTCAGACTGACCAAAAGCCTTGTGAGTGGATTTGGCAAGCAAAAACTGAAAGAAGCCTGTTGCATATAGGTGTGTGTGTGTGTGTGTGTCACTGCTGCTTGATAACCAATGTCGGTTTGTTTACGTCTCCACAAGTTAGTAATTTAGCAAAAGAGACCAATAAAAAAAGTACTAGGGGCAATTTGTTTGACTAAACCTTTAAGGTAGTACCCCAGCATAACCACAGTCTAATAACTGAGAACAAGTGAAAGAATACTTGAGTAAAAGGGACTTGAGTGAAGAAGGACACTAAAAATTCGTACAGGTTAACAATTCAATCAACAAATTGAGAAGGTTGACATGCTAATTCACTAAAATGATGTCAATATAATTAAAGTCAATTAGATTAGTAGCATAGGAAAGGTATTGTGATGATTTTAATTAAAACTGAAGAATAAGGGAGAAGCACCAACAGTTTAACCTTAAGGATAACATGTTACTTAATGCTTAAATATTACTGGAGGGGGGGGCACGTGTGTGTGTGTGTGTGTGTGTGTGTGTGTGTGTGTGTGTGTGTGTGTGTGTGTGTGTGTGTGTGTGTGTGTGTAGGAGATTCCTAATTCTAAGAGCAAGGAGACTAGAAATCTGAAAATGACCTACTGAATTAGGGAAAGCTGAGTTTCTTTACTATCTATAACTTCAAACTTGTACCACACACACACACGGAAGGAAAAGTACATAATACATAACAGAGATGATGATGATACTTTCGTGTGTATATGAGAGAAAGAAAGTGTATGTGAAAGAGGGAAAGCCACTAAATAATGACTAATGTTTAAGTAGCACAATAAGGAGAAGCAGCTGGTGATTTGCTAACCCTGACAGGTGTGGTCAGGTAACAAAACAACAATGATAAAACAACAGAAGGTAAAGATTAATAATGCACTATCTCTGATTTAGGGCCTTTTAGACGTCACTGTCAGGGGAGTTAGATTTCTTGGATACGGGCTAAAAAAAAATGGAAATAAGTTAAATTCTTCAGGGATTAGAATGAGTAAGGAAAGGTTTGCAAAAGAATGATAAACGGAGAAGGAATGAAAGAATTGCAGACTGGGAGGAGGAAGTGGCATATGTAGGCCTGTGTGTGTATGTGTGTGTGCGTGCGTGCGTGCGTGTGTGTGTGTCACTTAGAACCATTGAAAACTGTCAATAGACAAGCCATTTACTTCATACATCACTTCACAAATAGATGAGGAGGGGGAGTCACGTTTGAGTCTTCTCTCACTACAGAAACAGGAGGACAGACGATACAGATTACAATTCAGATCAGATCATATATATATATATTATATACACCGCACACACACACACACATATATATTATATACACCGCATATACATACTGTGTAATATTGAACTTTACTATACCCACCAAATCTATACTTATATAGGGGTGTGTGTGTACACACGCACATGTATGTATATATATGTGTGTGTGTGTCCCAATACTTTCATTATATACGTTTAGATATCTGTTTCTGAACTGAATATATATAAATACACACACACACACACACACGTGTGCGTGCATGTCAGTGTATTGTGTGTACATACAGATATATACATAAAATATTTGACATCCATATTTGCCATATCGCTGAATAATTGATGGCCTCCCATGAAAGAAAGCCAAAACCATTTAACGAAGTAAAATGTCAACTGCCATAAAGAAAATAAATAAATAAATAAAGATTTGGCTGAAATTTTATTTGGAATTGAGTTAAAATAGAATCAACAAATCCAGAAACATATCACCATTCTTAGCTCATGAATTCACTTCGTTTGTGAAGAATGGCAGTTGAGACAGAGAGAGAGAGATTGAGAGAGAGAGATAGAGAGAGAGAGAGAGAGAGAGAGAGAGAGATAGAGAGAGAGATTCCATTGTGCTTCTTTGTTTTGTATTATGAAAAACAAATATTGTTGGCGGAGATGGTGGTGGAAATGCCAAGTTTAAAACGAGATAAGGATTATGAATACACGTATATAAAAGATTCGGAACGTGTCAGTATAGTGTCTATTGGGTTGGTGGGGGAGGGTTAGCGAGAGAGAGAGAGAGATAGAGTGGGAGAGAAATAGAGAAGCCAAATAGACTGTTTGCGTATTGTCTACAAGTGGGCTACAGATTTTCTGTGGCAACCAACAACCATCCGCCACAAAACGTCTGTGTATATGTATGTATGTATGTTCGACAGACACACATGCATGCAAGCAGCACCCCGAACAGCTAATTAGAACAGTTAACTAGTAAAAAGAAAAAAAGAAAAACAACACTACAATTTAGATTTCCTCACAGCTATGTCATTAAACACACAATTAACCATAATAACCTATCAAACAAAGAGAGAGAGAGAGAGAGAGAGAGGAAAACTATCAACGAAACTACGTTGTCATGAATAAATAATAATAATAATAATAATAATAATGATGATGATGGTGATGATGACAATGATTGGCACACAGCCACAGAATTAGGGAGGCGAGAGGGAATAATTAACTATAACTACTCCAATAATTAACAGAGGACGGAGCTTCTACGCCGCAGAACAACTGTCCAGAAAGAGCAGCCGAAGTCTCTGAAATCACGAATCTATTGTCTTTATAAAAGAAGGGCACATTGACTAATGTAGGCTTTACGTAGTCGTATTTACAGACAGACAGGGAGACGGGATGGCCTGGTGATGCCTAAACAATAACCCCCACCACAACCAGGAACGGGTGTGGTGATTTAATAGAACAACAACAACATTGAGTCATAATTATAAATATTTCTTGATTGTATAATCGATGGGCTCTCAATAGTTTGCTGGTACTTTTAATCGGTGGAGAAGAATACAAAAGAAATTGAACCATGATCCGTTCATGAGATATGCCCAACAAACCGTTTATTACAGTAATAAACGGTCAGAATGTGTGTATATGTTTGTGATAGTGTGTCAGAGAGAGAGAGAGAGATAGAGAGAGATACTGGAGTGTAAAGACCAGTCTGGAGTGATGGCCACAGTATAAATATCAACAAGCACTTATCATCTTTGATTTTTATAGGTCTGTTTTCTGACAAAGAACCGAGAGAGTAGGAAAAGGAAGAGGGGGGGAAACCAGTTCAACGATCGTCGATTCACTGTCATTATTATTATTATTATCATTGGTGATGATGGTAGTGGTGTGGAAATAGGAATAAACGGAGGAAACGATTACATGAGACATATATGCGCATGCGTGTGCCACAGTGTGAAGTATGTATGTGTGAATTCATATGGATGTGTTTAAGTGTGTATGCTTGAGTCTATGTATGTGCATATGATGTGTATATATATGTGGGAATATATTTATATATTACTGAGCTCAATATGTATGTGAATCTACGTGTGTGGTTGTGTTAAGAGTGTGTAATTATGTTAAGTGTGTGCGTTCATGTACGTGGTTGTTCCTGTGTGTATATACGAGTCTGTATGTGGATATGTTCAGAGACAAAGTGATTAGAAGATTGAAGCTATATAAACCTCAAGCGGATATAAAATATGAAGGGGGGGTATATTTAAGAGAGAGAGTGGAGAAAAAAAGGAGTATGGATGAGGGAGAGAGGGGTAAACAGTAGGAAGGGGAGAAAGAAATTGACACGGAAAACATAGAAAACGATAAAAAGAAGGGGAGGCAGAGTCAGGATAAAAAAAAGTGAATGAGGAGAGGGAGTTAGAAAGCGTACGAGAAGTGAGGGAGGGTGTGTATGTGTACAGAGTGAGTTAGAAAGGGGAGGGGCGAAGAGGCCAACATTGAGAGAGTGTGAATGGGTTCTTTAAAAACAGACACACAGACATTAGAGTACAGGTGTCAAATAGCTCAGCTGACCCCTGGCTTCTTTCAACAGAGTACAGGTGTTAAGTAACTCAGTTGACCTCCGGCTTCTTCAAATACAAACACACAGACATTAGAGTACGGGTGTCAAATAGCTCGGCTGACCCCCTGGTTTCTTTCGAAAACAGACACACAGACACTGGGGTACAGGTGTCAATATCTCAAATGACCCTTAACAACGAAAGCCAAGATAAACATACACACCGCCATTTCACATTATGGTCATTATTGTTTTATTTTCACACACACACACACACACATCTACTGTAATGCTAATATTACCTTGTTTGTTACTCAGGTCTGCAACACTCGGAGGAATAACAGACGAATAAAACTTAATCGACAATAAATCATATAAATTAATTCTGTATTGACGTTTTCCATATACACATAGCTTTTACACAGAAATAGTTGACAGTTACTTCGAAGTTTCGGTTCAACAGCCTTCGTGGCGCGTGAGTGTGTGCACACATACGTACATGTAACATACATATACACACGCATACGTATATAATTGTTTAATGATTCGTCACCGACAATGATCATTGCTTTTATTATTATTATTATAGTAAACCATTAAATATGCTACAAATACACACACTGTCACACACTCTATTAGAGATACAGACAGTGGTAGGAGAAAACAGGAAAGAGTGGCGCTGATGCCGTTCCCTAAAACAACATTAAGAACTGTACGTCATCGATTTTTTTAAAAATTAGACCGTTGTCTTCTTGAGATCAACAACTGGGGAAACGAACTGGTATTTCATATAGAAACTATTGTTGTAATATATGTTAACGTAGATTGATTATATATATATATATATATATATATATATAT
>NC_069000.1:7148047-7150240 GCF_001194135.2 Octopus bimaculoides
TATATATATATATATATATTTCATACACATATTTAAGAGAGGGAGACAGGGAGAACAGTGGTTCCAAAATTCCATGGTAACAGTTGGAATCAACAAGGAAGTCTGGAAACATGGAACGACATAGAAAGGAGAACGGAGAAGTTGGCTGATGGTAGTGGCGATGGGCTTCGGAATATCGGGGGAAATAAATGGTGGAATAAAACCATCAGGATTCTGTGTTTTGTTTATGGTTGTGATGCTGGTGTTGTTGATAGTGCTTAGAGGGGGGGTAGAGAACATTAAATGTGTGTGTGTGTGTGTAAAGAGGAAAGATGGTTCTAGCAGTTTGTGGTATTTGATTGACAAATGTTCATGTGTTGTAGTAGTAAAAGAGCGTGCCAAGGTCACTGTAAACACCCGAGAGGTCAGAAGGCAGACCAACCGAGTCCATCATTACATGAACGAATTGCTGAGAGGGGGGGGGAGGTAAGACTGGACATGAGAGAAAGAGAGGGTGAACAAGAAACAGCGAGAGAGAGAGGGGCTATCGTCATATGTGAGGGGTTGTGGGTGGAGGCAGTGGACGGGAGTGAATATTGTACATAAATGATTTGGCTTTGTCGGTGGAGGTCAGTTGGTACACTAACAGAATGATCCTTCACCGTTGTAAACAGCTGAGTGTCCCTCTGACCACAACTGGAACACCTACACCACATGTGTGAGTATGTGTGTGTGTAGACACACACACACACACACACAACTGCAATAATCGAGATAGCAAAATGGAGTTGGAAAATATTTTTCTCTGGAAGAAGCAGTTGTACGGATGTCTCTCATTCGGCATTTGTGTGTGTGTGTGTGTGTGTGTGTGGCTGTAGTAGGAGATAATTGACCCAAGGGCAAGAGTAGCAGCAGCCGGGGCCAACCACTGATGGCACCTCACTTAAACTGCAGCCACTATATACAGCTAGGAAGAGAGAAAGAGAGAGAGAGAGTGAGATAGAATCAATTAGATGGTTTAGCTATCATCTGTGGCCGAAGAACGGAGAGAGAAGGCGGATGGCGGAGCGACGAGAATCAACAACAGCTATGAAGAAAGAAAGACAAGAAGAAGTATTTTAAAAAAAAAAAAGTAAGCGAAGAGACAGGAGAAAGCACCCACAGTTAAATATCTTCCATCGAAACAGCTAACAACCAAGAAATAATCTTACACTCTTCTTCGGAAACAAGAAATAAACAAGCTGACCCGACATAACACACACGTCCATCCATATATATATATATACACACATACATACATATATATATACACGTATATGTATATGTACATATATATATATATATAAAACACACACGAACACATATACATACGTTCACACACATATCTATATACAATCCTGTATGATAATAGCGAAAAGGAAACGGAGTTAAAAATGGAGAAATGGAACGAAGATTTTGGTTATAAAATGGGAAATTTTGGCTAAAGAGGGTATGTGTATGTGTGGAGGGTAGAGAGAAAGATATCGAAGCGGTGTCACTTACCTTGAAAGGGGTAAAAAGCGTGCATATTGGTGGAATAGGCTGGAAAGAGGTAACCGTCAGTGGCGCTAGTATAAATATTATTAAATGACATGTTATCTGGGCAGGCCACCACATCGAGGAGACCAACCTGATCACACACACACACACATAGACAGACAGACAGACTCGACACACACCCAAGTACTCGGGGAGGAGGGAAGGGTGGGTTTAGAAACTTGGTACCACACTATGCAGCTACTACCGCCGCCACCACTACAATAACCACCACCACTACCACTACTACTAGCAGGATTGTTATTACGACTACGACTACTACTATTGCTAATGGCGGCGGTGGCTACGATGGAGCAGAAGGCGATGGTGGAGGCCGTGACGGTGGTGATGATGGCGGCGACGGCGACAAATGCAAAAGCAGCAGCAGCAGATCATGTATAATGGGCTCTCTAATGGACGAGGTGGGGGGGGGGATCGCCATTACTGACTACTACTACTACTACTGCCACTAGCTACTACTACTACTACTACTACGACTGGAGGGGGTGGAGGCGGTGCTGGCTGACTCATGAGCAGCTTTTCACGCCCCTACCATGATTCTCTCTCTTTTTCTCCCCTTGAGAGAGGGAGAAGTGGAAGGGAAAGAGAGTAGGGTACGGTGCGGGGGTGGCGAATTGG
>NC_069000.1:7153890-7155930 GCF_001194135.2 Octopus bimaculoides
TCTGAGTTCAAATTCCGCCGGGATCGTCTCTGCCTTTCATCCTTTCGAGATGGACGAAATAAGAACCATCCAGGCTTTGTCAACCGCATCCCTCCCTTTGTGGAAAGTCGACATGTTTCATAATAATAATAATAATAATAATGATCCTTTCTACTAAAGGCACAAGGTCTGAAATTTTGTGGGAGACTGGCTAATCAGTTATATCGCTACAGTACTTGACTGGTACATATTTTATCGACTCCGAAAAGATGAAAAGCAACGTCGACCTCGGCCGAATTTGAACGTAAAAACACAGACGAAATGACGCTAAGCACTTTGCCCGACGTGCTAACGATTCTGCCAGCTCACCGCCTAATAATTCCTCGGCGGAATTTGAACTCAGAATGTAAGGACGGACGAAATGCCTCTGGGCATTTTGCCAGGCGTGCTGACGATTCTGCCAGCTCGCTGCTTCGATGATAATAATCTTTTCTACTATAGGTACAAGGCCTGAAATTTTGGGCGAGGAGACTAGTCGATTAGATCGACACTAGTATGCAACTGGTACTTAATTTATCGACCCTGAAAGGATGAAAGGCAAAGTAGACCTCGTCGTGCTATGAACTGAGAACGCAACTCAACGCGAAAACATTTTGTCTGACGCTATCAGGATTTTTCTAGTGGAGACAGTGACACATGCCTTTTTCCATAACAATAAACTCCGCAGACGATACAAACTGAAGCGTAACAAAAAACAGTACATTACTGTTAAGAAAGAACCAACTTGTTGATTTGATTTTTGCATACGGACGAAACTACGGTTACAAACAGATACACGAGACTACACTACAACATACACACAAGGACGAACACACAGAGCCACAAACGAACTCATGATCAAGTTGTTCCAACCATGGCCATCTGGTTTTCCAGGACATTACCCTGTGCAAAACAATTTGAGGGAGATTTAGCTGTTATTTCCTACAAGATACACACACACACAAAAGACACAGAAACTAGCAGTCTGTCATGTGGTCAGTGGAGCTGAAATAAATTGTAGCCAAAACACCCTCAAATTGCACAAGGAGTGTCTTAAATGAAGAAATCTCAAACAAACAACCTAAGTGGAACAAAATGGTTTAGGGGTTAGGGTGTGGGATTCCTGATCGTAACATTGTGGTTTCAATTCCAGGACTGGGCAATGTGTTGTGTTCTTGAGCAAAACACTTTCATGTTGCTCCAGTTCACTCAGCTAACAAAAACGAGTAATTTGTGAAGGACAGGCGTCCCACACAGGAAGGGGGTTTAAAAAAATTTTTTTTTATGAAACAACTCAGGCTGTCTGGTCACCACTTGGCACTTTTGATCATAGATCTGCAGAAACAGTTGTCTGAATTGGGATTAAGCAAAAATCCAAGAATTTCAACAACCCATGCCAGCATGGAAAACAGATGTTAAAGGAGGAGGAGGGGGATGATGTCATCATCATCTAATGTCCACTTCTCTTATGCTTGCATAGGTTGTGCAGAATTTGTTGTAAATTTTTTATACAGCTGGATGCCCTTCCTGTCAACAACCCTCACCTGTTTCCAAGCAAGGTAATATTTCTTCATGACCAGACATTTTCACAAAAGATGGGAAACGAAAGACACTGCTTGCACAACGGTGACACTTGTTTACAACTGTCACATGATGTCAAGCAAAGAAAGAAATATATACACACATATGCAATGAGCTTCTTTCAGTTTCCATCCAGCAAATCCACTCATGGTTTTGGTTGGCTATAGCAGAAGACACTTGCCCAAGGTGCCAGAGTAGGAACTGGAAACTATGTAGTTGGGAAGCAGCTCTGTTATCACGCAACTATGCTTGCACCTATCCAATATCTGTGTGTGTGTGCACATAGTAATATACAAGCAACGATACATATATATTTATATATATTAATGACTGAATCCTACAAGTGAGTTTATATAATTATATATATTTAATTGGGTATGAATATATATCTATCTTTTATATATATGTGGTTATATATATATATATATATATGTATATATA
>NC_069000.1:7155940-7158812 GCF_001194135.2 Octopus bimaculoides
ATATATATATATATATATATATATATATATATATATATATATATACACACATATATACATGGTAATATATAGGCAATGATATATTCAGGTAAACAGGGAAATATTTATAAAGGTAATAGAATCCTAAAAGTAAGTTTATTTATATAGGTAATATATTTATAAAAGGTAAGTTTCAATAATTATACATATTTATACAGGTAAGAAAATATATTTACATAGGTAAGAACATACATACATATATTTATATAGGTAACAGAATTATACAGGTAAGTTTACATATTTATATAGGTAATGTATTTATAAAAGGTAAATTTATACAATTATACATATATTTTTACAAGGTAAGAATATATTTAGATAAGTAATAGAATTATACAGGTAAGTTTATATAATTATATTCATATTGATACAGGTAAGTATGTATGTTTGCGTGTGGGGGGAGGGGGTAAGTTTATTAAGTTCTAAATAAAACAACAGCTTTGGAAGGTTGAGTTCTGTTTGTCCTTCTGGAATTCAATTAACACTCACACACACACACACACACACACAGAGTTTACATAGCAATAATGAAATAATTAAATTTAATTTTGAACACCAAAACAGTAAGAAAAGAAAATAGCAGGAGAAAGTGTGTGTGTGTGTGCATTTGGAGTGCTGTATAAACTTTCTTATTAAATCTATTTTGAAATTTATCATCCTCCACATTATTATTATTATTATCTAAACAAGTGATGCTGTGTGAGGAGAGAGAGAGAGAGAGAGCAAAGTTGTCATTGACAAATCAATAGGTTTGTTCCTTTGTTTATCAAACACTTGTTCTGTTGTCGTTGGCAACGATGAAGTCCCTACAGGGACAACATTATCACAAATCTGCACAGACTCAGAATCAAGAAAGAAAACTACAACACAACAAACCACAAAAGAAATATTAATAAACAAATACATAAATATATTGGTCACATGCTTTTGATCAAAAATAGAGGAAGCGGTTGGTACTGTTCTTTTAGTAGAGGATTGTTGTTAAAATAGGAGAGAGGGAGGAAGAGAATGGAACAAGGAAAGAATGACAGTGTGTGTGTGTATACACACACATATGTATGTATGAGAGAAAGAGGAGGTGGGAAGATGCAACAATCGTTGTGAATTGTCAAAAGAGATACCACCTCTTCCAGGTGTCACTGTATGTTGATAGGATAAATAGATATTGTTAAATGTATAGGCAGAGACAAACAGATAGATAGTTATGGAGAGAGAGAGAGAGAGAGAGAGGTAGAAAGTGAAACAGATAGACAGACAGATCATTATTTTAAGTCTACATTTCATGTTGCCATGGACTGAAAAGTCTGATGAGGATGCAATGAGTCAGAAAACTGCTTCATGCTCTATTGTCTATTTCTACAGCTAGATGCCCTTCCTCATACCTACTACTTTACAGAGTGTGCCAAGTGGTATTTTCATGTCACCAGCACAAAATAGGTACAGTAGAGATAGTGTATATAGCAGACACTAGCTCACTGTGTATTATGCTGAACCACACTCAACAGTGACAGCTAAAAAACTCAGAGTATGTATATCAATGTACATTTCCATTATGCAAAAACAATTAGCACATCACTAAATAAGCAAATTAACTACTATCACAATACTATTCATGCAAATCAGATTTTCTGGTTAGTGAAGTCACTGTTAGTAGCACTGAATGTATGGCTGTATAAAAACACAAACATCCACAGACACACAATCACTCTGGGAAAAGAGACAGGTAATTACACAACTTTTGAAGTGTTGCTCTAAATAGGCCTGAAACCAGTCAAGTGGACACAGTTTTTTGGGGGGATGGGGAGAAGAAATTGTTAAAACATTTGGCTAAAATTTATACTATTTACATAATATGCATTTACGTATGTATAAAGAGATATACACACACACACTAGAGACATATGTGCATGTCTCCCTCTCTGTGTATATACACACACATATGTGCGTGTATATATAAGACAGAGAGAGAGATGATTGAGAGTTGATCAATATTGTGACTGACAACAGCTGGAATGATGTGTTTAACATTCACTTCCAGAGTCAATATTTCTATGTACAGTTATATAGACATACAGGTATGTGTACGTGCATCTATGTACAAGTTTGTGCTTGTATGTTACAGGTTTATTCTATGAATACACACACACACACACATATACATATGTGTATATAGTGAAATGCACATGTGTATGTATATATATATTTTCTGTGTATATATGCATATGCACACATTTATATGGGTGTCACCTACCGTTGTATATACAGGTTTGTGTTGTCCATTTCTCCATGTACACAAGTTTGTATGACCATGCTTGTCTATACACACGCAGTTGTGCATGGTTATGCATCAGTGAATGTGAGTGTCTACACCTTCAAATGAATACTTCTATGTCTATACATGTGTGTGTGTAAGTACATATATATATATATATATATATATATATATATACACACACACACACATAAACAAAATACAGTATATATATGAGCAAGTAGCTCTGAATTTGATTATGCATACATAGAAGCATATACGATTCATATCAATATCTGCATTCGCATACATGCTTGTGTATGCATGCATATACATATATGCATGTACATGTGTGTAGATATGTATACACACATATGTGTCTGTGAAATTTTCATTTTAAAAAGGATTCTAAACCAACGTCACATCTTGTCTATTGATTTCATAAACTGTGTAAAGCAGTGTTTATGTATGTAGGTTGATCTATGTATGTTTGTCTGGCAGAGAGAGAAAGAGAGAGTGAATATGTGTGTGTGTGTGTGTGTGTGTGTGTACATGCATGTATCTATCAGTATGCTATATATA
>NC_069000.1:7160679-7164438 GCF_001194135.2 Octopus bimaculoides
ACACACACACACACACACACACACACACACACACACACACACACAAAACTTGATGATTTCTGAATCACTGATATGTTTGTCAATGTATTTTTTATCAGCCACAGAAAGATGAAAGTCATAGCTAAATTTACACTGATACAGAATCAGGGAGTACATACACATACACACACACACAGACCCCTAAGCCATCAGAAAAGCTATAGTGGGTCAATAAGGGAAAACAAAAGCCAGGGAGTGAATTTTATGTTCTTTGGGAAAACAATGGACACAGAAAAGCTGGAGTGAGGTCTTTGGCTAACTGACAATGTATGAGAACTTGAAAGGTAAGAGATGTACAGGGGTTGTTGGTGGTGGTGGTGATGGAGGGAATGGAGTGACTGCTCAGATAGCTTGTTAGAAACAATATGTTCATTTATTAAAATAACAAGCTAATTAAGTAGAGCTGGGAGTAGATGAGGTGGCAGTATATATTTCACTACTGGTAAGAAAGGAAGTAAAAATTTGGATGGAATTGTTTCATCAGTTGGCAACAAACTAAAATTCTTCAAGGTGTCCCAGCATAGCCACAGTCTAATGACTGAAACAAGCAAATAATAAAAGAAGGGACAAATTTTAGAGGCATGGTGAAGACTATTAAGGTCAATCCCTAAGTATCTGATTGATCCCTGAAGAGAGATAAAGGCAAATCTCTCGATCTGAACATAAAACGTTAAGTAACAGAATTTGAACTCAAAACATCAAGTAACAACTAAACACTGCACAGTATAATGTTTGGACCCTTACCGATTTATTGTAATGATGATTTTCAAGAGTGACATGAAGCTATGAATTGAAGGCCAGGTCCTGACAAGGTGTCTTCCCAATCCTCTGCTCTAACCTCACAGATTTGTCGGGAGAGAGAGTTGACAACCTACTTCAGTTCAGTCATAACTAACATTTTTATCGACCACCCCATCCGCTCCTCCTAGAGGAAGGATTAAAGGTTAACCCTGGTAAAATTTGATCCCAATATCAACAACTGCCAACACCAATTTTATTCAAATGAGAACTGCATTACTAGCAATATGCTGACATTTCTGCATCACTTTAAAATATAAAACTGATGCTTCTAATTATGATTCTGCTTAAGGAGAGATTGGGTAGATGAGAGAGAGTCAGAGAGAGAGAGAGAGAGAGAGAGAGAGAAAGAGAGACAGAGACAGAGAGGGATAGAGAATAAAATAATTAGAAATACTATAGATTTTAGTTAGCCCTAAACAAATGGGGAGGGGTTTCAATAATTATGGAAACAGCAATAATTATAGAAATAGAGAAGACATAAAAAAGAGAAAGAGAGAAAGAAAGAGAGAGAAAGCATTTTCATTTTTCCTGCTCTATCTCTCCACCAACCATTGTGTATATATGTCTATCTGTGTGTGTGTGTGTGGCTGTCTATTTATGTGTGTGTAATTGGATGTTCTGTGAGAGAAATAATCTGAAAGCCAGCAGACTAGTGTGTAAGGAGATTGCTGTAGAGTGAGTGTTGTTGTCACAGCAAAACTACTGGAGCCAACAGTGAAGATCAATAAAGTGTTAGAGCCAACATACTAACAGTAATATGGTTATTATGTTGCTACAAAGGCCAGCAAGGAAGGTCAAAGTGCTGACCTTTCACCCAGTGTCAATCAATACTCTCACTCTCACTCTCGATTTCTCTCTCTCTTCTGTAATGGACAGTGTCCAAAGCTAAGCACAAAAGGAAGAAATGACTGACAAACAAATTACCAGTGTCCAGCTATAGTTGTTTATTATGCTTTCTGTCTTGAGTATCAATTACTTGAGACAGCAGCACATTCTAGACATTGACAAGAAAGATCACACACACACACACACACACACACACACACACACACACACACACACACACACACACACACACAAACATCATCATCATCATCATCGTTGCTTTAGCTTCCACTTTTCCATGCTTGCATGGGTCAGATGGAATTCATTAAGACAAATTTTCTACAACCAGATGCATTTCTTGTGGCCAACCCTCACCTGTTTCCAAGTAAGGTGATATTTACCCACAACCAGACAATGCACTAAAATAAGGGACAGAACTCTTCTTACTCCAGTCTGTCCACTTCCTTCCACATCACAACTACACAATGGGGCAAGGTAAGGTAATTACTACAAATTCACTCTTCAAATTCAACAACACCATCAATAAAAATGGCAAGAACAAGGACTTCAAGGAACAGCACAGCCATCTTGCTACTAATACATAGTTTCAGATGGTTACAGATAGCCTCTGGGCATATTGTCCCTGTAGCACATACAACTCTTCAGGTGTTAAGTCTGACCACAGAATCATTTCATGCAAATGCCAGGTAAGTTACCACAAGGTCAAAGTACCAGCTAGAGATTCTATGAAACAAAGCACCTGGGGGAAAATTACAGATGATGTTAACCTATGCAAGGAGTTTACAGTTGTAGTACACAACAAGGTCATCTCTCTCTGCAACAGGCTTCAGGACAAATATTGCAGTGCAGTAACTGATATTGTAATCACTGCCAACACAGACATAACACTGGAATTACTCTCAAAGGATAGAATGAAGACGCCAACCTTTGCTTCCAATGGGACAGCAGCAAGGCCTGAAAGGATTTGAAGAAAGCAAGCCAGTAAAACCAATCTAGGTTCACTGGAAAAGGAACCTTAATTCATCTAAAGTCACACAATGAAGCATACAAAGACGTACTAAAAGTGAATATTAAGTAGAAAACTGAAGAACTTCACAACCTCTATAGTAAAAATTGTGTTGACATCTGAGTAGTTCTGAAGGAATTTTCTAGCAAGAGAGCTTCCACAGTGGCTTGCATTGAGGGAGAAAAACCTTGGACCAACATCCTGATGCATGGTCTCGAGAATTTAAATTATTTCTTGGTAACTTAAAGCTACACAAAACTAAACATGATAATGATCCTTTCTTCAAGCCAACAATCCAGATTAGTCATTTCAGTTTAGCAGAGTCTCAAATATACCTAAATATACCTTTAACAAATGTTGTCCAACCTATGCCAGTGGGGAAAGAATAGCCATTACACACATACACACACACACACAAAAAGACACATATATACCTGTTGGTGTGTATGTGGTGTATGTTGACACAATTGTTTGGTTTGCAACAACATGGCTGGGCATTTCATGATTGTGATATATGTACATACATACCTGCATATATAAAGATACGTGTGTGTGTACACACACACACACACAGACGTAAATATATGTAATATGACAACTGGCTTTATTGTTAGAAAATTATTACAGTGGGGAGAAGGGTTGGAGAGAGAGAGAAAGAAATATCACATGGGGAGTGAAGCATGGCATCTTCCTCTATACAGCTAATTTATTATTTTTATTACTGTCATTTAGTAGAGGTGGGCAGCAGTAAATAATACAAAGGAACAGAGCATACCAGTAATACCATGATCAATAATAGCATACTGTGTGTGTCAATGATTTAACAACCAAGCAGTAATTTTAACCTGATACACCTTTACAGGTGACAACAATCTGAAAAATATTGGTCTGGTGGTAACAAAAGCCACACCTTTTAATTAAATGGTTTATTATTATGCAAAAATTGAATTACATACACTTGTATAGCTAGGTGTGTGTGTGTGTGTGTGTACATTATATTACACATACCTATATATAGATGTATGTACATGTACATTATATATATATATATATATATATATATATAT
>NC_069000.1:7164448-7169011 GCF_001194135.2 Octopus bimaculoides
TATATATATATATATATATATATATATAAACATACACACACAGGGTAGTCTGGGGATGCATTAAGTTACACACAAACTAAACTCAGTAACCCCAGGAAAGTTGATGATTGTATGGATAAACAAATAGAGACAAGAAAAGTTGGAAAAGTTTGTCATAAGGAGTGAGATTTGTTTTCTTTTTCATCTTAAGAGTAATGAGAGGTAAGAATATAATGGTTCTGTTGCTTGATCTTGGTAAAATGACATTTCTTCAAGTTTGAAATACAAATGAAACAAATCACTTGGTGATAGGATTTACTCAGAGACAAATAAGAAAGGTTTAGAACTGAACCAGTGACAAGAAGGTATATACACACAGACGATGGCTATTTTAGTTATAAAATGGTTTCTTATATTGGCCCAAAACTATGCATTTGAGACAGAAGAGGAGTGTAATTCACTAAATCTATTCCCCTGCCACTAACACACATGATGGATAATTATTTTATGGCTGCAAAGAGATGAAAGACAAAATTACATTCTGAATTAAAATCCCATCGGGAATGTTAGAGAGATGAAACCACATACTTCAAGACATTTAGTAGTCACAGCACTGCCATTTCTATCACTCCACTGACTTTGAACTGGATACACAGAAAGAGAGAGAGAGAGAGAGAGAGAGAGAGAGAGAAGGGGGGAAAAAAAAGAAAAAAAAACATCCCCAGATTACATATAATTTTTAAAATGGTAAGTTGTTAAGAGTCTTAGATTAAATGGAAGAATGAGCTGATGTAGGCAAATAACAAATCAAATTAAGGGATAATCAAATGGTTATTGAACCTACATCAATAGATAATACATGGAGAAGTTGTAGAGGGAGAGAAAGAAACTATGGTAAAAATGCTGTTGATGACAAAGTAACATGGAATAAAAATGTTGAGACACATGTGAAGGAAAGATGAGAAAAAAAAAAATAATCCCATGTTGTTGTGGTATAAAATTTCCATATTATGACGAGGATCTTTCCTTTGGATGGCATGAAAAATTAAAGAGGCGGCAAATACATGACATTATTCAGTGAATCCCAACGGTAAACTTTAGCGCAGCGCTCTGCTCAGTGCCAACAACCACCACTGCAACAGCCACCACTATTACTACTGAAATATGCTAAAGTTCATAGTTGAAGCTAACTGAATCCCAGGGGATGACTATCTGAGAGATAAGAGACATTGTGGAAATTTTAGCTGTTATTAAAGATAAATGGGGATCTCACCATTTCTAATAGCAACGGGAGACATGTAAGCAGTTAAACACAGTAATCACAGATTGAGAGAGAGAGAGAGAGAGAGAGAGAGAGAGAGAGAGAGAGAGAGAGAGAGAGAGGTTATAATCTGAGTGAAGTAGTTTCCATTTTCCTGTCAGAGAAATGCCATGATACAAATACGACCATCCTTTCTCTGCCAGAAATTAAATTATTTGGTGAAAAAGTGCTGGAGGGTAGCACCAAAGCAAATGAATGAATGCCGTGGCATCACATTAAAATCATAAGCCTGCAGGTTTTGATTGATCTGTATGTCTGTCAATTTCATATTTGGCTGGCCTCGGTCAGGCACCATGAATGGTATTATGGAATAGGTGGGTCTCTTTTGAAGGAATTCTCCAATAATTTGCTAGGGTTCACCACCAAGCCAGAAAATACAGTACTAACTTACACAACAATTAGATTCAGTCACTGGAATTTAAATAGAATATGACTTTTGCTAAAATACTGGAGCCTTATTCATTATCTTTTGCCTCAATCACTTTAGCAACACAATAAGCCACTCTACTTAGACATACACTTCATAAGTAAATCAATTAAAAACTACAGTCATCACTCATTCTAAGTTTAACTTTTTCTGGGCCCTTTTTCCAAACCAGGTGGACTTGAGTAGATACAGAGTCTTCCTGACAAATTCCCACACAATACATTGTCCGATTCCAAGTGTAAACGATCAACATTACAATCACCTCACTGTATCTCCCTTGTCTACTGTTGCAATTTGGCTTTCATTCTGGTCATTTTTCATTATCACTACGTTGATTATTGACCCTCTGACCCATACTCAGCCATCTCCCGTATCTTGCTTATCCTACATAATAGAAGTTCTCTCAGGCTAATCTTCTATTCCCGAAACAACATTCCTTTGGCACTCCACCCCTGCATTCTTTCAGTGTCCGTTATTCCAGTGAAATAATATATATTGGAGTACGAAAGTGCTTTATATGGAAACATATGACAGGGTTGGGATGTACTGAGCAGAGAAGACTTATGGGGAGATACAAACTCCCTCAAATCCATTGGATGAACAATGGTGAATGTAGGAGAGAACTTGTACAAAATATTAATATTAAAGACCAGTCCGAGACAACATCTGAGCTGGCTGTACAGGGATGTGATGACACCTGTTAGATGGAGCATCATGGTTTAGTAATAATGGAACGTTGCAGTGGGAGAGAAAGACTGAAAGAAATGGTTCGGTTAGATCTGTGGATGTTGGGATCATTAGATGAGCCAAAGTGTGTCTATATTGGACTTTAACAGAGGACATAAGCCCAGATTAAGAGGAATGCAGAAAATTTGGACAACCCATACTAAAAGGTAAAAACAGACATTAAGATCACGATTGTTGTTGTTGTTGTTGTTGTGGCTTAGTCCCACAATAAGTGTTCTGTGATTACTACCTTGTCTTTTATTTAGTCACAGTGTATCTAAGACTATATGAACCAACTTAATCGTTTTTTTAAATTTTTATTTTTAAATGAAAGAGTTTGAGTTGAGGAAAAGTGGGTTGATATTTCTAGCAAGTCAAACCCCCACCTTGAAGCCCATTTATTGGTTAGAGTCACTGAGGAAACCTCTTCATGTTTGCTTGGCTTGCTAGAAATAGAAACAGGATATTTCTTCAAATTACACTGCACCATCTATACTGTTTATACTAGTCAAAGTGAGGTCCTCATTTCGATTGTTGCTTTCATTACTTTTTGGCTGTTGTAAACTCCAGCCTTCTTCAGGTGTCATGTGTTGAACTTGGTACAACAACCGAGATCAACATAGGACACCTGAGGAAGACTGGCGCACACAACAGCCAAAGCGTAGTGAAAGCAACAATCAGCATGAGGACATCAGACCAACTGATATAAACTGTATACGTAATATAAATTCCTCATCTCGAAAACATAGAACTGTACAACATTGTATGTACCATTTTGAATACAGGGATGCATTGGATATTGCAGTCCTAGGTAGACAATGTGTGAGAGGAGAATCGGACAGGCATGGCTAGAATGCTTTTGATTTCAGATCAGAGTAGACCTGGGATTAAACCACAACTACAACAACCACAATAGCCACCACAACCAACACTACAACAACTGCACAAAAGAAAATAATAATAATAATAAAATAAAAAGAGAGAATATCAGATGATAAAATCAATTTTTTCCTGTTTTTATGTTTTATGTAGCGAAAATTTAGTAGAAAAGCTGGATGTCGGCATAAATGGAGAGATTTGATGTAAAGCTAGTTTTAGTCGAAATTGAAGAGTTCCACTCAAAGCTGTGCTAATTACAGTCGTTAGCAACATAATAAGAAGTTAGGAGATTATACAGCACTGTTCTTCATATATCATTTAACATAGCAACATGGTTGTTACTGAGTGATTGAGTAACTAACTTTCTCTGGAAACTAATTATATTACACTGAACAAGCTAATAGTTTGAGGTCTTCCCAACTGTTCCACCACCACCACTACCATCACTATTATGACATCTACTACACAAACACCACCACCAGTAACTATTACCATACAGTATCTAGTATATCACCAGTATAATACCACATCTACCACCACAATATCACCACCAACACCAAACTACACAACAGCTGTACCACATCTACCATACCACCACAGCTCACTACCATGCTAAACCAGCACCACCAACCCCAAAACTTCAACAGTACCAGGATCACTGCACTATACCACAAACACTACCACGCTATACAACTACTATCACTACACACAACACCATGCTACATCACCACCACTACATGATACCGCTACCATTACCACCACTGTCATCACCACCACCACCACCACACTATATCACTGTCTCCACCACTACCACACTATATCACTGTCTCCACCACTACCACACTATACCATTACTATCACCACCACTACCACACTATGCCACTATCACCACTACCACACTATGCCACTATCACCACAACCACCACACAATACCACTACTATTACTACCACCACCATCACACTATTACTATCACCACCACCACCATTACACCATATCACCACCACCACCATCACCACCATCACACTAGATCACTATCACCACTATCGCCATCACTGCAACACTATATCAACACCACCATCACACTATCAGACTGACTAAACCATCTATGCAAATCAAAAATGAAAAATGATTCGAAATTTAGATGTTCCCAACTTGCTAGAAGAGAGACAGAGAGACTGAGAGAGTGAGGGGGATGTATGTGTGTGTGACAATGCAACCATTAGCAATAGC
>NC_069000.1:7169126-7169540 GCF_001194135.2 Octopus bimaculoides
ACCACCACCACCACCACCTGCCACTCACAGACAATCCTCTTTGCAAGCAGTATAGATTCTTCAGTTTATTAAGTTATAAAAAGATATGATGATAAGAGAAACTGTCATACAATAGCATGTGGCTGCTGCTGATGATGGTGATGGTGATGCTGGTGATGATGTTGGCAGAGCCTCCACTGTAGTAACATATGGAGAGGTAAGAGGAGAGAATGAGAGAGAGAGAGAGAGAGAGAGAGAGAGAGAGAGAAAGAGAGAAAGAGAGAGGGAATGAGGGAAGCAACATCACATCACACCCTACACCCCGTCATACAACCACACTACCCCAATCCTCAAACAAACAGAAATATTAACCAGTGAAGAGAAAGGAAAGTAAATGCAGGGAAGCGGGGGGGGGGAGTGGCGACGGCGGTGGTT
>NC_069000.1:7169550-7177371 GCF_001194135.2 Octopus bimaculoides
AAGGAAAGTAAATGCAGGGAAGCGGGGGGGGGGAGTGGCGACGGCGGTGGTTGGAAGACTCCCTGCAGGTATGATGTGTACTGGGCAAAAGATACAGCATAAAAGAGGTTCTAGCATTCATATTTTACTGTGTGTGTATGAATGTGTGTGCATTTGAAGGTGTGTGTGTGTATGTATATATATATATATAAATTACACACACGTGTGTGTGTATGTGTGTGTGTATATATATATATATAAATTACACACACGTGTGTGTGTGTGTGTGTGTGTGTGTGTGTGTGTATGAGAGGAGTATAATACAAGCATACAATATTTATAAATATATATACTCCAAATGTGTGTGTGTATATCTAACATCAACATAAAATGATTGAGACAGAAAGACAGACAGACAGACAGACACAAGAAAAGTTTAGCCATCACTTGCAAGGAAGTGTGGCTTGGTAGTTTATACCTTGCTCACTAAATGTTTTAGGCACCTAAATAGTTGTGAGCAGACATTGATACCGTCTTGGCCCTTCCACACCCTTGACCTGGCAGAAACTGAGACTGTGACAGCTGCAGGGAGGGGGAGGAGAGAGAGAGAGAGATGCACCACAAGTTGATTGCTACTCAATTTTCAATTGAGCAGACAGGAGCAAGGTGGAAATCCTCTCATCAGCCTTGAGAACCAGAATCCATGTAGTTTCAGACTAAAGCCAAAGAACTCTGTGTGTGTGTGTGTGTGTGTGTGTGTGTGTGTGTGTGTGTGTATACAAACCCACAAACATCCACTAAGTGATCATAGTAATCCGCAATAAGAACACTTTAATAGAAAGAGTAATAATACTTAGTGTTTATTGTATTCATGGTCAAGCTGTGGTGACTCTTCTGTGATTCACAATTGTAGATGTCTCTGCCCAGTGACTAAGGCCATTGTTGTTGTTGACAGTGAGAAGTGCAAACAGCAGGTGTGAAGACCACTTTTTATAGCCTTTCGGCAAGAGCACAAGATTGACAGTTGAAAATCAGCCCCTGGAAGCCAATAAAGTACCTAGAATCTATGACTGACAACAACCCTGCTAGGACCAGACTTGGTGCTGATCTCAAAGATTTCCAGATATGATCACACTGACAAGGCCACAGTACACAGTGGCAGTGAAGGTATGCCAAAACAACAGGTGGTAGGCAAGGAATGTGATTCTACTGAGGTGGGATGCAAAAAGTTTGTAGGTCAATCATGCCATAGAACTGACAATGCACTGGGCATCTCAAGGCCAGCTGGAAAAAGAACAAAAAGGTAGCCACTGAAATGATAGAAATTGTGTTGAAGTGCCTGTGTTAGCTGACCACAAGCCAAGGTTGTCAAATTAATGAGAAACTCTAAAATTCCAATGCCCTCAGGTAACATCATTGACAAAAGGGTCATATATATATATATATATATATATATATATATATATATATATATATATATAGATAGATAGATATATATGGGAGAATGTACGAAAAAAAAACAACAGACGAGGACAGGTGGTGTAAACAACAAAAGGATGTATTAGTTTGATGCTCGGGAATACAGAAAGTCTTTAATGTTTCGAGCTACGCTCTTCAACAGAAAGAATACGGAGAAAACCAGGAGAAAAACACGGACAAAAAAAATAGAGAAAAAAAATTCAGCTAAAAAGGATGAAGGTTGATGACAGGAAAGGCTTCAATAAATTCTGTCTTATATACATAGGTCTGCTTAATTAAGGTTGATCTGGGGTTCATCAACAACACTGCCCTCAGTTTCTTGTCCACCGTCTCCACTGGTTGTGGGACTATCTGTCCATGTTGGCTAATTATAAGATTGAATAGGAAGGACCTGTGATCAGAGGATTACATTACAACTCAACAAAAATAGAAGACCACCACAACTACTAACAACCCCAACCCATCCATATGGCCACCACTATCCACACACACACACACACACACACACACAAATAGCTATAAAAAAAATAGAATTTTTGTTTTGAAGCTCTATCCAGCTTTTCCCATGAAAGTCAGTCTAGATTAGATTTATCTTCTAAAGGATCTATACACAGCTACTAGAATATATATATATATATATATATATATATATATATGTGTGTGTGTGTGTGTATGTATGTATGTATGGAGACGGTGAGGAAAAGAGAAGTGAGAGAAGGAGGAGAGATGTGGAAATACATTAAAATATAGCATATTATATATTTGATGAAAGTCAAAGCAAATGCTTTTTATCTGACAATTGAACTGTTTCTAATTATCGTTCCATATATCCTGACTATTATATGCCTGCCGATCAAACAGACTCTCTTCCTCCGCCTCCTCTTCTTCTTTCTCCTCCGTGTCCTAGCAACCAACCAGTGTTGCACATCCACTACACCTGTCTACAATCCAAACTCCTGTTCATGCAACCAGGAGTTAGTCGATACTCCTTGTTCATTGATCTGCCATGACTGACTGTGCAGAACAAGGTCACATGTTTAGAGGGGATGGTCACTACTCAATTGTGTCTACCCAAATACATACATACACAACAAAGAAAACTACATAGTCACTGAACCTGCTAGAAATAGGAATCAAATTTCCTTTCTATCACATCTTACTATCTTGAAAAACGAAAAGATATATATACTCTTGATCTGAACAAAAAAAGAGACAGTCAAGGCTGGAATGTCTTGATAGGTCTCCTCAATCAAAGCTGGAATGTCATTATAGGTCTACTCAATCAAAAATTATATGCGGTTAAATGTCAACTGGCATTTGCTTCATTGATGCATGTTACACACACACACACACACACACTGAAAACCAAAGAAACTAAGCTGGATTTGAACTAAGAACAAAGTATTATGAAACCAAAAGTCTCATACTTTTCACACCACATCACAATTTAGGTGAGGAGGAGAATATATGTAATTGAACTGTCTATAGTTCTTTATTACGACTCCATATCTAGTGTGACATACACTGCATTTAGTCCAGCATGGATCGATTTAGTCTGATGCACTGTGCATCTACCCTGACACACTGTGCCATCTAACCTGACACACTGTGCATCTAGTCCGATACACTATGCATTTAGTTTGCTGCACTGCGCATTTAGTCAGACCTGTTCTGCATTTAGTCCAACACAAGGTACCATTTATCTGGCAGTAATGCTTGCTTTTAACTATCACATGATGCCAAGAAAAGATACACACATACACATATATACAGTTTAATTTTCCATCTACCAAACTCAGCCACAAGCTGTTGGATGGCCTGGGGCTATAGAAGAAGACACTCGCTCAACATGCCATGCAGTGGACCTGAACCTAAAACCATGTGGTTGGGAGGCAAACTTAACCACACAGCCACACCTGCAACAATGTATATCATCAGCCAAATACTCTAACTACTAAGCCACGTGCATTCACCACACACGCTCAGATAGATATCAATATATGTGTATGAGTGATTGTGAGTGTGTGTGTGTATGTGTGTGTATACACCATACACACACACACATTAGCTACTATTGAGTATGGTGTTGTATAATCCTTCAATATATATGAAGTGATGAAGAAGATATAAATAAATAACAGATCTACCTCAGAGAATTTGGCAGCCATCCAGGCTGAGGTGGGGAGGGAGGAGTAAGGAAAGATGGTGGTGGTGGTGGACTGAGAAATAATTAATCTACACAAAATAAGTGAGACGACAGAATAGTTTCATTCCACTAAAAATATGAAAGGTTAACTGAAAGTGTGTTCATGAACAAACACTAAACATATACGAACATATATACGCACACATCAATTATACATATACACACTTTAAATAGATACATACCCATACACACACTAAACATAAACATACCCAAACCAAACATATACACAGACATACACACACACTGAGCACAATCATGCTAAACATATACACACACCTAGCATAGGTGGTAGTAAACTTGAACATTCTGCATAACAGTGCAACAAGTGTTATGTCTTTTTCTATAATTAAATGCCCTTTCTCTTACACATCATTGGACCAAGTAACAGCTGCACTTGTCAGCCAAGCAGACTGATATCATAAGAGTAATGTCCCCTTGCTATAGAGGGTGATCCATGGAGACCTAAAGTCCATATAGCCACAACACCCTTCACCACCACCATAAACTGCTGGTATCTTCCATCTCACGAACTCATTAATAACATATCAACTGGTGGTCATTCAGCTTCACAGCACATTTCCACTTCCAAGAGTGGAAACAACTACAACAACAATCCTTTCTATATTAAGGCACAAGGCCTGAAATTGCGGGGAGGCGGACAGTCGATTACATTGACCCCAGTACTCAATTTATTGGCTCTGAAAGGATAAAAGCAGAGCAATTCTTGTGTAGATAACACCCACTGAAGCAGAAATACACGTAAACAACTGCTTACTTAGTCTCTAGACAAACTGTCTTTTCCTTAATGGCATTTAACTTCTGAAATGTTGAGTGTTGAGATTATTTCCCTTGCTCTTTTGTTGTTGGTACCAATTGCCACCAAGCAATTGGTCTACATATCTCCAGAATCAGAGATAATTACAATAAATCAATACTTTATATTGTACATTATTTAATATAGTCTTATACATCTGTTGTTCAAATACATGCAACTGGCTGTGTTTGACTTTCTTGTCCAAAGCGTTCCTTAACTCAATATGAAGGGAATGACCGCTTTGGTCATGAATGACCATGGGAATGTACCTAGAAAGCTTCCCTCCAAAGCACAATTCCGGGAAAGGTTGTTTATGGAAGATCAGCAGTCGTCCATGCATACCAGCCTCCTCTCTCCGCACCACTGATGTTATCCAAGGGAAAGGCAAAGGCCAATAGAAATTGGCATGAGTGACGTTGATATTTACACATTATTAATTATAGCTTCATCTGCTTAGAGAGCCACCATTCCCAAAAGAATCATCTTATGCTCTTTAAGTTTAAAAATTCTTATGCTGGACAGAATTCAAAATTGACCTCAGATTTGAACTTGGAACTCGTTATTCCATCTAACCTCAATATTTCATCATAAAATAAATCCTATCTCTCTCTTTCTCTCTCATCTCTGCGTGTGTGTGTGTGTGTGTGTGTGTGTGTGTGTGTGTGTGTGTGTGCGCGCTTGTGTTTGTGCGCGTGTGTCTGTGTGCGTGTGTAAATCATATACAAGTCTAAGGGAGATAATTACACAGTTTCCGTATTGTCTGTCTTGAGTCTAAATGAAATCCACTATAATCCTCTTTCATAAAGCGCACGCGCGCACACACTAATATTTGAGGCAGTTGGGGCAGACTCATTGCCAGGGTTGGGATCAACTAACGAATGATTGTCTCAAAATGGCGTTTATAATATCTAATGGCATCTCCACTAAAATCTTAGCTTTTTAATTTATACCACATTCCTCTTTCCCCACTTCTATTTGTCTTAACGGACAACCTGGTCCAATCTACAAAAGGATTAGGTTTGGCTTTTCCTATGTTGGCTTTCTCTGCATAATGATACTACTGGGAGAATATATGCACAGACACTATTATAACAACACACATATACACATACATACAGCCACTCACACACACGCCGCTACAGTATCATACATGCATATATACTGTTACACAATCACACACACATACATGTTATAGTATCACATGTTATAGTAAGTAGCTTGACAAAAAAAAATCTTTTACTGTTTTAAGAATGAATTTTTCTTCCTCCCCCACTTTCTTGACATCAATTTTCAATATAATAATTCAGATTTTTTTTTTTTAATTAATTTAACATCTTGCAGGTAACCTGAGTTTTTGGTTGTAATGTTGTGAAAATGTGTAGTCAATTGATTAGAGAATTCAGTTCATATAGTTGTAGGTTCAATTCTTTGAGTGGGTGGCACACAGTCTTCTTTTAAGTAAGGCAATATTTCACCTTGCTCCAATCAATTCCGCACACGAGTACCAGCTTAGCACTAGTACAGCTATCTCTGTGTGTGTGTGTGTGTGTCTCTCTCTCTCTCACACACACACACACACACACACACACTCTGGGTGAAGGGTAGGTATGGGCCATGAAAGTATTTTGGTCTGCTCTCAACTATATTGGTTTCCTAAAACACTCATTGAAAGCATGGTGTATGCTACCAAGTCATACTTCCTTGTGAGTGACAGCTATGATTTGGTTAAGAAAATATTTTAAATCAGAGAACAAAGCGAGTCATACTGGCACTCCATCGGTTATGATAAGGGTTCCAGTCAATTTGATCAATGGAACAACCTGCCCTCGAGATTAATGTGCATGTGGCTGAGTACTCCATGGTCAGGCTTATCCTTCATGTAATTCTCAGAGAAATTCAGCATGACACAAAATGTGACAAGGCTGGCCTGGTGAATTACAGGTACAACTAATTTTTGCCAGCTGAGTGGACTGGAACAACATGAAATGAAGCATTTTACTTGAGGACAAAACGTACTGCCGGGAACTGAACTGATAACCTTATGATCATAAGCCGAAGTGATCAAAAACAGGGGGTGGGGGCTGAAGAACCCCTGGCAGGGAACATGCAAAAGTAGCAGCCAACAGAACCTGATGGAGAAAGCTTCCTGCACAATGCATTCTGCAGTGCAGGAGGACCTAAATTTTATGTTAATTGACTGTAATCATTTTGATCTTAATGAATTTATGGAGTAACATTTATTAAGAACAGCAAAGAAAAACCTTCACGTGATTCAGAAGAAAATTTGATTTTAAACGTCAAAACACAGCTTGTTGCTGTATAAAGTCTAAAGAAACAAAGAAGCAGCTATTCTCACATTGCACAGACCAACCCTGAATACTTGCAACACAGTGGGATCCCAATAAAGGTACTCAAGCACCTTTATTGAGGTCCTATTGGGGTCCAAGCAAGAGAATTAAACAGAATGACAGATTAAGTCTATGGATCCAGGAACTTGAATGGTTCAGTTCTTCCAATGATCTTCTATACACTTTAGGTGTCTACCAAATTCCACTTGCGAGAATTCAGTTGATCTAGGACTAAGGCAGAACACAAGTTGCCACGCAATGAAATTAAACCCCAAAATGGTGTAGTTGCAGAGTTTTAACTAGAACCATGCCTACATATCTTTATGTAAACTTTAATAGTGTCTACAGACAAGAATCATTCAATAATAGTCATACACGAGAATCCTCTTCACAGTGACAGGTATTTCGTTTCCCAAACACACCAACATAAATACAAGCGCACTTGTATACATACACACACAGAGAGAAACACATACTGTGTATGTGTGTAAGTAGTAAGGAAGATACATATACATGCATATATACAGAAATTTGAATTGTGAGAAAATGGAATTCTTAAAATAGAATTATCTACAATAAAAATGATATTACATCATATTTAATTTAAGATGGCATTTCAAGCTATTCCAATATCAATAGCAAATGGATGTAGATGTGAATGTGTGTCCATGTGTATGTATGTACACACACACACAATATACATTTACATATAGAGCCAGAAATATATTTTCATACAGTACAAGGCAATTAGAAAATAGAATAGGAATACACAATTATAGAGAGGAAGACAGCAAATGTGTGTATATATAGACATAGAGGTGAATGAAGTACAACTGTTGAGAGACAGCTGAGAAGTGTATATACATAGAGTAAGGAGTAATTATTGAGAAGATAGTATATACTATGGTGCGGAGAACCTAACTGATCATGCTCATATATGTATGTATGTATATATATATATATATATATATATATATATATATATATATATATAT
>NC_069000.1:7180489-7185846 GCF_001194135.2 Octopus bimaculoides
TGATGGTTCCTGCTTTCATAAGGAGGTGCTAATAACAATGGTGATAAAAATAATAACAACGGATGAAATATTATAAAGAATAAAATGAAATGATGATTTAAAAAAAAAAAAATCACTCAAGAAAATTCTTTTCTTCTCTCTTTTTTTTGTTTTTCTGTTTTTTTTTTAAATGAATAAATGAGTCAATCAATAAATACGTAATGCAATAGTTACCAGCATGTGACGAGGACGGCCAATGGGTGGATGCTGTTGTGGTGGTCAAATCAGCAGCAGAAGACTGGTTGTCGTGTCCATCTCCTCCATGAGAGCTACTGTTCAGTGGCGTCGGACCATTCTCATCCGTCTGAAATGAAACACAAATAATAATAATAATAATAATAATAATAACAATAATTAAATGAAATAACTTGCTGAGGGTCTTAAAAATCAAACCACAAAACGGTGATAAAATGTTCAACTGATTTCAAAATAGGAAGATGCAGTTTGAAAGAGATTTGGATGTTATTTCTTGCAGGTCAAGAAACTGTCTAGAGGAGGTATGTGGAACCTATTTTGAGAAGTGGGTCACATGAGACATGGCTCATTATTTAGCAAGACATCATCATCATCATCATTTAATGTCTGTCTTCCATGCGGACATGGGTTGAATGGTTTGATGGGAGCCGGAAAGCCAGAGGATTGCACCAAGCACCACTGCCTGTTTTCGCATGGTTTTTTTTTTTTTTTTTACAGCTGGATGCCCTCCCTATTGCCAACCACTTTACAGAATGGACTGGGTGCTTTTTTACATGATACCAGCATCAGTGAGGTCTGTTTTGGCATTGTTTTCATGGATGCCTTTTCTAATGCCAACAACTGTACAGAGTGAATTGGGTGTTTTTTATGTGGCATCAGCACTGGCGAGGTCTGTCTGGTATAGTTTTTATGGCTGGATGCCCTTCCTACCAAGTGTTTCATTAGCTGTCAGTGATTCTAAATGTTTCTATGGATATAAAGAACCTAAGTGGAGTTAGATTCAGACCAGAGTACTCTAATATCTTGGCCAGCATGTACTCATTTCTGCAGTAACAGTACTCACCTCCAGACAGGAGTAACTAATACATTGGTTAGTCCTTTCATTGCACTCATTTTAAATTATGCACTATGTGTGATGATAGCTGGTCATGCAACAACAGTTTATTATTATCATTACAGGATATTATTAAGGCAGCAGGCTGGCAGAATTGTTAGCACATTGGGCAAAATGCTTAGCAGCATTTTGTCCATCTTTACACTCTAAGTTCAAATTATTATTATTGCAGATTACAGCCACTGGATACAGTTATCAACTATGTGGGCAATATCATACATAATTATCAATTATTTGACTCCTTTGTCTCTAAGAATGTAGCATCATCACCATTATTAATATAGATATAGTTGAGAGAACAAGAAGCTTACAACTCATGATATTATGTTTGACCAATTGCAGAGAACCTTGGGAATGTGTGTACTATTACAACCTCAGATAGGACCAGTATTTTTTGCGTCAAAGCTTTCATAAACAGAAACTATAAAGAAGCTTTAAATATATATATATATATATATATTAGTCAATAACACATGTACTACAGTTAGTACTGGGATCAATGTAATTGACTAAAACTCTAGAAAATATGCTCCAGCTTGGTCACAGTCTAACGATTGAAATCAGTAAAAGAAAACAGGAAAGAGTAGCAAAACAAATATTACGTGGGTGGGGGTGAAACACTAAGTCAACTAATACTAGTCATCTATAAATTTCCCAAATTTCCCATAAGAGTCATGTCTGATTTCCATGCTGAGATATATATCAGTGTGTATGAGTATGTATGTGTGTATGTATGTATGTTCATATGTATACACACACACACACAGATACATGTATATATCATCAATTTATATACACTTTCCATGTTAACATGTGTGTGTGTGTGTGTGTGTGTGTGTGCGTGTGCGTGTGTGCGTGTGCGTGTGTGTGTGTGTGTGTGTGCATCCCCACCATCCTACAGCCATACCAAATCTATTTAATAAATTGTCGAAATGGTAAAAGAAGAAAAATAAATTGAAGCCATCAGGGAATTTCAGAGAAAGAAACTTGATATTTTTTCAAAAGAACATTTTTGAAACAGCAACATTTGAAAGAAATGGTAAGAGGGGATGAAGGAGAGAGGAGAGATATCTGAAATGGAAACTAAAAATAAATAAAAACCAATTTATTCTAAAAATAAATCTATCTAAATCGATGCAATAAAAATTTAAATGTTTCAATATGAAAACGAACGCGATAGTTTGTTGCTAAGGAACTTGAAGTTGCCAGTTTGGCTGTTTTAATGTGGGTTAAATCCAAGAATAACAATACTGCCACCTTCTCACAGAATTCTCAAACATTCTGGAAACTTCTTGGCCATCTTAGACTCTCTGCGACGTCTCAGTATTCTTTGTATTATTATTATTATTATTGTTGTTGTTGTTGTAGTTGCCAGCTCTGATCCAACAGACATATGATCAAACGCATTCAGCTGTGAGCATCAAGTTTCTTTTTTATTCAAACATAATACATCCTTAGAACTACATTATCTGAGGCACACTGACAGTAAACCATTGTAACCTGGTGTGTTGATCAATTTAAGTAAATGTTTATAGTGTAATATTTTTTAACATGAAGGAAGGTTTTTCTCCCTCACTCAATTGTATGTCACTGTAGAAACACACATTGGTCCAATAGTATTACTAGCCATGCAGACCTATGATCAAAAATGTTCCAACCATAGTCAGTTTTTATTCAAAGACTAGACTAAGACAAAAATAAATCCAGAACTTCACAATTCAATGAGTTCTTTTTTCAAGTTGACACAAGATTCGAGGGATATCTGACAATCATTTGTAACAGATGGAGCAATATTAGAGAAACCTCTCTCAACAGCTATGGGTAAATATTACCTCCTTTGGAAATGTGTGAGGGTTGGTGACAGGAAGGGTATCCAGCCACAGAAAACCTGTCTCAGCAAATTCAGTCTAAATCATGAAAGCATTGAAGAGTGGACATTAAAATGATGACGCTGATGAATAAGAATGGAAAACAGGATGAAGAATATGGTAAAGCAACAAAATGTGGTGGTGGTTGTAGAACAAGGGGAGAAGTGGGGACGATGTCTCCAACTGGAGAAGAATTGACAATGGACACACCCTATATTTTAATGTAAGATGTAATGGTGATTTAAATATCTGCCATGTTTATTATTCCATCTATCAATCAGATAATGTGAAGACGGCAACAAAGAATCAAAGAAAGATGATACATCATAAAGGAGACACAGGAGGGACGGGAGTAGGGGTGGCTGTATGCTGGAAAACTACCACTTGCACATAGCGGAATTATATATATATATTCATACATACATACATATACACGTGTGTAACACACACACACACACACACACACACACACACACACATTTATATATCTCAGTTTAAATAAGAAACAGCTAAAAAAAAAAAAATGGAATGTACTTTAAAAAAAGATTTTAGATATTTTTTCCTGATGTATCACAAAATAGCTAATCACAGACACATATCAAAACCATTATATATATATATATATACATGCATGTATGTATATATATATATATATATACACACACACACACACACACACACCACACATCTTCCTTGATATTTTTGAGATGTTTGCATATGTGTATATACATATATATGTACATTCACACAAATACATAATGTATATTCATGTATAAATACTTGTGTGGGTGTGGGTGTGAATGTGATATCCTCTAAATAATCTTACTATCTACTTCCATATTTTAAAAGCCAAGACTGACAGAACATTTAAAAAGAGAACCATTATTGATTTAATATCCATTTTTCCAATGTTAGCATCATGTGTGGAGCAAATCTCTATGTCTGCCATGTCTATTATTCCTTAGTTAAGGTTCTTTGAGAACCAATATTCTCAGACCTTGCCTAACAAGAGTCTCCCAGATTATTACAAATCAACCTTTATTCCAACAATCTTCTGCTGTCAACATATAAAACACCCTATAAACCAACCATGGATTATGTCCCAGTCAGAAAAACACCTGATTAAGCTGCAGTTAACAACCAATTTTACTTAAACCCAGCGATTTTGATTCTATTAGAATTAAACCCTTCATGAAAATATTTGCGCTCTCTGCTTACATTTTACAGCTCTAATGCATTCACTGCTCATATTTCATAATTAGACAACATTCATTGGCCATATTTCATGGCTACACAGCATTTACTCCTGTTTCACAGATACATAACATTCACTGCTTATATTTCACAGCTACATAACATTTGTTGGTCATACCTCACATCTAGAGCATTCACACCCCATACTTCACAGCTGCATAACATTCACTCCCCATATTTCACAGTTACACAACATTCACTGTCCATATCCACAGCCACACAGTATTTACTGCCCATATTTCACAGTCATAGTATTTACTGCCCATATTTCACAGTCATAGTATTTACTGCCCATATTTCAGTCACACAACATTTACATAGCATTTGCTGTTTTTGTTTCAGCTATACATAAAAGGTGGAGCAGCAAGTGAGCTGAGAGTAGCTATGTATTAAGAGCATCATCCAATGGACACAAGGGAGACAACCAAACTGGAATGAAGGATTAATGTTTTGTGAAGGTTAGTTGACATTAGATGACGACAAAGGAAGACCAACAAAAATCTCACAATGCTGGGCCTCAGAGACAGGCTGTACCACAATAAGTTGACAAGATATCTACATAGGCACAAGTGTGGCTGTATGGTAAGAAGCTTGCTTCCTAACCATGTGGTCTTGGGTTCAATCCCACACAGTCAGGCACCTTAGGCAAGTATCATCTTCTATGGCCCCAGGCCAGCAAAAGTCTTGTGAGTAGATATGGCAGAAGCAAACTAATGGAAGCCCATTATGTGTGTGTGTGTGTGTGTGTGTGTGTGTGTGTGTGTGTGTGTGTGTCATTACCATCACTTGACAACTGGTGTTGGTTTGTTTGTCTCCCATAACTTAGTGGTTTTGCAAATGAGACCAAAAGAGTAAGAACCAAGCTTTAAAAAAGGGTATAAAGGCCAATTTGTTCAATTGAACTCTTAGAGGCGATGCCCCAGCATGGTCACAGTCCAATGAGTGAAACAAGTAAAAGATAAAGACATAGTTGCTAAACTGGCCATAAATAAAAACCAAATTTTCCACAAATAACACCATACTGTTATAAAAAGAAGGAAGACATTATATAAGACAGTCTTCAATACATTATGCCTGAATAAAAGGCATGATGGTCACAATTAGAG
>NC_069000.1:7185865-7187167 GCF_001194135.2 Octopus bimaculoides
AACAAGCTGGCACCTATGAGTAAGAACTCTGCCAAAGAGGAAACGGTACAAAGTAACAGAAATAGTAATAGAACCCCGCCCGAATGAGTTGGGTGGGGTGGGAGGGAAGAACATGCATTTTCATAATACTTAATGCTAAGAAAATGAAAATGGAAAGAATTTCCAACACTAAAGCCAAAAAATTTTCAGTCAATAAAACTGACGTCAATATTAAGGGTACTTTTTTTTTTTTGACAACTTTAGGAAAATGAGTGTTAGTCTTCTATTCATATCTAGAATATTGTATAGGGAAAGTAAATCTGCCTCAGTATATCACTGGTACTGTTTTTCTTTTTTCAACTCCAGAAGAATGACAGTCAGTCTTCTATTCACATCTAGACTATTTCATATTCCCCGCATCCAGTATTTCAGTGGTACTTTATTTTACTAGCCTCAGAAGAATGACCAGTAAAGTTAACCTCAGAGTGATTTCATCCCCTGTAAGTAACTCCTGAGTGATTTGATTTAAGAGGCGATCAAAAAACATCACTATTACCACCCGGGTCTTGACCCAACCAGACAGCCTCTGCCACGTAGTCACCCTACTTGCTAGAAATAGCAGCCAAATTGCCGACAAACCTAACTCAACCATTAAAAAAAATTTTTTTTTTAGGTCACCTTAGATAATGTGATCCCAGGATACGACATTTCCGAAGAACAAACAAAAAAATTTAGCAACTAAAAGTAAAGTTTATTAAAATAAATAGAGAGAACGGGGTAATACTTTTCATCTATTAAAAACCAAAATCTGAAGTAAATTTATGGAACAAGGGGAATAACTCATTTATAGTTTCGTCACTTCCCAAGTTAAATGGACTCCAGAAAATTCATTAAAAAAAAATCAATCCGATTTGTTTATTGAGCGATTCTGTGGAGTTTTATGTTGTCGTCTAGAAATTCCCCTTCCACTTAAATATCAATTATGAGAAAGAATCTAGTCGGAGGTAAATGAGAAGTCTTGAAAAATTATACATTATTTTAACCAAGAAATGAATGAAATGAGGTGTCTGTGTGTGTCTAACATGGGCTGGGCAAAAGAGAGAAATTCTTGCATGTATATAAACTGAAGTATATCTACGAGAAATTTGGTGGGTGTATATAGGGCAGAGTACAGAGATATCTGGGTTTACATATAAGGCAAAATATAGTTAAGACAGAGATCTGATGGATGTATAAAGGGGAATGTGTGTGTGTGTGCGTGTGAGTGAGTGAGTGAGTGAGTGAGTGAGTGAGTGAGTGAGTGAGTGAGTGAGTGAGTGAGTG
>NC_069000.1:7187321-7187852 GCF_001194135.2 Octopus bimaculoides
AGAGAGAGAGAGAGAGAGAGAGAGAGAGAGAGAGAGAAAGAGAGAGAGAGAGAGAGAAAGAGAGAACAACTTTTGTATGTATTTGTGTGTGTGTATGTATGTATGTATGTATGCTAGAGCGAGTGTGTATGTAATTCTTGTCTACAAAAAAAAAAGGTAGGTTGACATTACAAAAGCAACGAGTTAAAAACAAAACATGACATTTCTGCCAAGGTGCACATCTATACAATCAGTTAACAAGCAAGACAAAACAAACAAAAAGGAATGAAGAACAACGACAAAAGAAAAAGAAAAAGAAAACATTTACATACACGGAAAAAAAGAAAAGAAAAGAAAAAGAAAACTAGTATTTGTCGAGATAAAATAAACAATTGAGGGCAGACATATGTTGTGGTTTGGTGACTATTTATAGGAGGATATAGGTTAAAGAACGTCGAGAAGTGAAGTAGCCTGACCTGACACAAACAAGAGGAGACACCGACCGAGGACGAGAGAGAGAGAGAGAGAGAGAGAGAGAGAGAGAGAGAGAGA
>NC_069000.1:7187862-7197530 GCF_001194135.2 Octopus bimaculoides
AGAGAGAGAGAGAGAGAGAGAGAGAAAGAGAGAGAGAGAGAGAGAGAAAGAGAGAGAAGGAGGGAAGCAGGCTTGTCAAACAGGCAAGTGCAGAAGACATACCAGCATGAATAGACGATGATGATGATGTAGCTTAGAATTTCATTCATAGGAATATGTAAAAGGAGGAAATCAAGTAAAACATTTTATTGAATACGTTAAATAATGTTTACAAAAAAAAAAAAAACCCAACTGACATTCAAATACAAGTTCTCTTAATTGAATTACGTTTAATATATTAAATATACTAATTGCTTTATTCTGAATCCACAATGTCAACTGTGATCCGGGAGAGCCCATTGTTGAATACAGATTTCATTTTTAACAGCTTCTACACCAAACTTGACTGTTTTCATTGAAAGTTGACACGATACTTGCAATAAGAAGTGAGTGGGACTAGCACAAGATCAGCCAGTGGTGGTGGTGGTGGTAGAATAGCAGTGATGGTGCTGGCGGAGATGGTAGTAATAACAGTTAAAAAAGCAGACAGGGACGAGCTGTCTTTTATCCTTGTAACTTAGCAGTTTGGCAAAAGAGCCCAATAGAATAAGTACCAGGTTTGAAAGAAAAAAAATAGCAGTGGGGCAAGTCATTTGACTAAAATATTCGTCAAGGCAATGCTCAAGCATTGGCCACAGTCTAATAAATTAATTTTTAAAATGGAGAAAAAACACAAAAAAAAAAAAACGTGAAGACATGGTATATGCAAAGACATCTTCACAATTGCTGAAGTGTGCACATGGAAGTATCAACACTTTCAAGTATCAACACTTCCATGTGGCACACTTGAACAATTGTGAAATCTCTTTACATAAAACTATTCGTTGTCTTATTAAACCACAAATAATATTCATTCACCATTGTGGTATTGAGCACTCATTCTCACCAGTTGATATTATTAGTATACGTGCATATGTGTGCATGTACACACACACACATTAATATATACATTCTTATTATGATTTACATGGTCACACTTATTAACAGCTACAAATATACTGATGCCTTCAATTTTTATATATGGCTGCATCCTTTTATATTTTCAGTCAAGAACTGAGAAGCTAATGGGAGTTGACAACCTATTTCCAGATCACAATACTTTATTTACCTAAGAGTATCCGAGCCCTTTCTTTAAAAAGTTATTTTATTGTATTGATCCTGAAATTACATGTTTATTGATAACTCCTTCACTATATTCACAGACACCAGCATCTGTATGAAACAATGGACCCCTCCTTCCAGAAAATTGAACTGAATTTTGGTCTAATATTTTATTCCTGTCCTAATTCAGCTAAAGGACTTGAGATGGAAATATATTATACAAACACAGACAGCAAGGGGCTGTTCTTAAGGTGTATGAGATGGTAACATATTACATTACGGGAGACAGCAGGGGCTGCATGTGTTCATGGAAGTGCTTTAAGATGTATGTTTACAGATATGTACTAAGATGTGTGTATATCTAAGGAAGTGATCTCAGATGTGAGAGTGTGTTTATGGACGTAATGAGTGTTTAATTAGATTAGCTTACACTGTCACCATAATGAAGAGTGTCTGTCTCAATTAGTGAACAATTTAAATATTCAGTTCAAATCAAATATGTTGAAGTGTGTGTTAGACATGGGAGCAGGGAATCAGATAAAATAAGTTCTCCAAATGAATTGTTAGATGCATGTGTACATGTACGCTTGTGTGTATATTGCTAGGTCTATATGTGTGTGCCTGTGTGTATACGGGTATGTCTATATGTATGTAATGGGTTAAGAACCAAAAACAAATACTACAAAATTTGAGGGTAAAGACCTAAAAACACAAAGATTAGTGAAAAATGAGGGCATGTGACTGGTGTCTGGTTTACAAGCAGGAGAATTTGATAGTGTTATGGTGAACAATGGTATGAAATGGTAGCGTGTGATTTACAGTGGTTCGAGCAACTGGAAGCAGGCATTATATAATATGTTTATTAGATGACACATTTACAGCTCACACTTGACCTACTTCTAGTCTGAAACAAACATAATTATGATTCTAAGTGCAGTTAGCATTGTCTTAAAGTTCTTAGAAACTAGCTTTTTGTGGTCTTCACATACAAACGTTGCTCTTAGTGCCATTAATATGTAAACTAGTTTGGCCCTTGATCAGAATAGTAATAATGCTATCAGAGAGAAGTCAATGGTAGGATAGTAATGTTGCCAACAACAGTCAATGGTAGAACCTGTAGAATACCAAATAAAATCCCCTACAGTAATTTGGTACAGGCATGGCTGTGTGGTTAAAAAGGTTGCTCCCTAATACTGTGGTTTCAGGTTCAATCCCACTGCACAAAAGCTTGAGCAGGTGTCTTCTATTATAGCCTCAGAACAATCAAAACTGAGTGAATTTGGTAGGTAGAAAAAACCAGTGTGTGTGTGTGTGTGTGTGTGTGTGTGTGTGTGTGTTTCTCTTGGGTTCTGCAAAGGTTGTGAGCTACAAGCAATGCTGTTGTTGTCACTTTGGTCAACAATTAGTTTGCTCACTTTATATATCTGAAGACATGTGAAATAAGATCCCTTATTTGAAAACCAGGTATGGGTTAATGACAAATACAGCATCCAATCATAAAACAATGCCCTGGTAATATATTCATCAAACTCAAACAAGCATGGAAAAACAAATGAACAAATTCTGTTTCATCCCTTTACATCTTAAGTTGAAATTCTGCCACAAACAGCTTTGCCTTGCATCATTCGGGGTTTGATAAAATAAGTAGCAGTCAAGTAATTGGGGTAAGGGATGAACTAATGAACTGCATCACTACCCAAGCTTTGTGGTCTGGGTATCCGTGGCAAAAATCAAGATTAATGGTGTTTTAAATGTCAGTGTATCCATGTTGGTAACACATAAAAAGCACCCAGCACACACTTTAGAATGGCTGGTGTTAGGAAGGGCATCCAGCCACAGAAACCAAGTCAAATCAAACTGGAACTTGGTGCAGTTCTCTTGCTTGCCAGCTCTGGTCAAATCATTCAAGCCATGCTAGCATGGAAAACGGACATTAAATGATGATGATGATGGTGATGAAATGAAGATGCTCAAACAATTAAGCTAAGAAAACTGTTTGTCTCCGTGAATGACAGTGTAGTGCTCCATTATTCTAGCCATTAAACATTTAAACCAGTCACATCCGACCCAGATATTCTACTCATTTTATGTTCAAACCAGCCAGATCTGATCTCTCACACCTACCCTACAATGTCATTCTAAAAATAAACAACTGCATCATCAAAATCTCAAAGCTATGAAATAATGTATCGTTAATACAAATTAATGTGAATAAACAAGCATTATATTCAACAGAGTAATCTGAACACTAAAGGGTTAAAGACTGTGTCAACACAGGTATAGTGGGGGTGGTACGCTGTGGTGAGGTGGAGATGGGGGTAAAGATGATGATGGTGGATGTGATGGAATGGTGATATGGTGAAATGTTGATAGTGTGGTTTAGTAGTAATAGTTATGCAGTGTGGCAAAGAGAAGTAGAGGACCTGATAAATAGATACATTATGTAATTCATGGTATGTTTTACTACAGAAAGAGGAATACAGTAAGAGCCAGGCAGCCAGCCACAAAGACAAAGCAGACAGAGAGAGACAGAGACAGACAGACAGACAGCCAGCCATTATGTTCTATTTTGGTTTCCTCTATCTCAATATGTTCAAACATCTGTTGCATGTTAGATTGAGTAAAAATACACAAACTTCACATGTTGAATGAAGAATGCCAAACTTAATTTGCATATTCACTAATTATTACCAGAAGAGCTTTAGTAAAAACATGCTAAAGTAATTTGTATGTTTAGTAATTACTACCAGAAGGGCTTCAGTAAAAACATGCAAAATACAACCAGGTGGTTTATTCTTTCATCATTAATCTTATGTCAAATCAACAAGGAAATGTTTGGATCAAAATATTTTAAAAAATAACTTTAACCCTTTAACATTTAAACTGGCCATATCAAGCCTAAATATTCTGTTTTACATTGAAAATGGTTAGATCCAGTCTCTCACATGTACCCTACAATTTCATTCTAAAAATACACAAAGCATTGTAATTTTGAAGTTATGATATAATGCATAATTAATTCAAAACAATGTGCCATGTAGAAAAAAAAGCACTGGTAATGGTGCCATGTAAAAACAACACCCAGTACACTTTGTAAATAAATTAAATCCTACCCCCACCCCCACTAATAAACATTTCTTCATTGTTAGACGGACAGACTATTTTTGTAGTGGAACATTTGTGTTTTTACAACTAAACCGATGTCTTTATTACTAATCACTCAACCATGAAGTAGTAGAACTTCTTTTGTCAGTCAGGCAAACTGAAATAAGCAGAGTTAAGTACCTTGATCAGAAACACAATGCAGAGTTGAGTACCTTGATTAAAGGCATAAGACAGAGTTAAGTACCTTGAAGAGGAGTACAAAACAAGGGTTTAAGAATTGGAATTTAATAAGAATACTGTCAGCTTTTCAGCCCCAGCTAATAATGAGTTTGCATTCGTGTGAAATGTCGGCCATAAATCCGTCTGTAAAATTCCATTAAACTGTCATCTGCCAAAGACACTTTACAAAAACAAAACGAATTCATGAAACAACAATGGAATCTCAAGTTAGTCGAACAATATAAAAAAATGAGTTCACTCCAACAGACATAACACAAACATGAAAGTCATAGTGATCTTTCTGCTTCCAATTGTTACATCAGACACATAATTACAATGCTTTCTCACCAGTTAAATGCCATTCCAGCACTTTATAGTACAGATAAGCTATACATACCACAAACTTGATGAGATGGGTACCAGAGCTCAAATTACCTCACAATGTCCATACAGGAACAAGGCAAAAATTTATAGACATGTTCCACCCATCTCTACTATTGATGCTCAATTCACTATGGCCATGCTGAACACAAGGTCATATCAGATGTTATATTTTGAAGACTTCCATACCCTAATGCAGAACAAAGACCACTTGACTACATTGATGTTATTTGTAGAGACGCACATTTGAGGAGTACCTAGCCTAAGGAGGGGCAGAGAATCCCGACTCAACATGGTGAAACAGATAAACACATTTCAGTTGTGACAACTTGATGATTACAATACAAAACACAAAAGAAAATAGAATAACATTAGTAGAATAACATAAAGCCTTTTCATCTTTTATCTTCTACATGTTGTAGTCGTTAGACTGTAGCCATGCTCAGGAATAACCTTGAAAGCTGCGAGTCAACCAATCCAACCCTACCACCTATGGGTTTTTTTTGGGGGGGGGGGGTTCCATCTGCCTCTTTTGCCAAACTGCTAAGTTACAGGGATGTAAACAAATTAACACAAGTGGTGTCAAGGATGTAAATGTGACAAACATGAACACACCCACACACACTCACATGCAGATCCATGAACAAAATTCACTCACAAGGCTTCGATCAGCCAAGAGCTATAGAAGACTACACTTGCCTAAGGTGCCACACAGTGGGACTTAACTCGAAGTGACATGGTTACGCTCTGAGTTAAAATTCCACTAAAGTCATCTTCAAATTTCATCCTTTCAGAGTCGATCAAATAAGTACTAATTAAGTACTGGGATCAATGTAATTAACTTACCCCCTCTCCAAAAATTGCTGGCCTGGAGCCAAAATTTGAAATCAATATTAGTTTCATTTGAAGTGTGCTGAGTAGGTGGCCATCCCTGGTTCAGCAAAATTAGTAATCAAGAGGAGCTTTAGAACCAGAAGTTCTAGAAGGATCTACATAACAAACCTAGTACATATCTGTGTGTATAAAGAAAGATAGGCCAGCAGAAATGCAATTAGTTCCCACGACAAATGATATGTAAAATATCAAAAATAAATAATAAAAAACTTTTTTTTTTTTAAAGTCAAATTTTAAAATCTTGAAATATTAAACTATACCTGTTCAGTTGGGGTAGAGGGGAGTTAAGCCAGAAAAATCAAGACTAGCATGTGTTCTGTTTTTCATATTAATGAGACAGTCTTATAACAGTTGTAGACCTAAAATAGCACCCTGTTAAACACCAGCACCACTACCTGTCTTCACTCTGTTACTAACATTTGAACTATATCCTCCCCCACCTCACCGCCATTCACACTTGTTTGACTCCCTCGCACATGCACACAAACTCTGTAGATATCTTGTTGGGGTAGGTCGGGATTGGGACTACTGCCCCCACCTCCTGATAACATTTTTTCAAGCCAAAAGAAACTGTTACATATTGGCAATGAAGAGAAGTAACGTAGAACAGGGTGGGGACCTTGACACCACCACCAGAACTCCTCCACCCCACAGAGAGAGAGAGCAATGTCTTGGACATGATCACTTCACCCTCCCCACCAACATACAAGCGTGTGTGTGTGTGTGTGTGTGTGTAGTATCAACAACAGCCATTCCTAAATAATGCACACACACACAGCATGACACCAACAAGGAGGAGGAGGAGGGGAAGGCAGACCACATCATCCACACCAGATGGAAACAGTTGATATGGAGGGGGAAGAAAGTGACAAGCAGCCAGCTGACAATGACAGTGTGGTGGTGGTGGTGGTGGGGTGGGGTGGGCAATATACAGGGAGCTTTGAAGAAGGACAGATTCTGAGATGAGAGATAGAAAAAGGATTATGAAGACTACATTATGTTGTCACTCTAACCTGCAAGAAATAACAGTAAAATCATCCTTAAATCACAGTCTATAGTCTTAAAAAAAAAAAAGAATGACGGGACATATTAGGCAATGTAGTGCTTAGGCACACTATGTTTGGAAAAAAAAATGAAACCTGACGAGAAGGGCATGGTTGGAACGTTGGGATTGATCTGGAAAAACAACAGTAGTGTTATAACAGGAATAATCATCATCATCACTATTCTAATGTCCACTTTTCCATGGGTCAGAGGATATTCATGGAAGCAGATTTTCTACAGTGGGATGCTGTTCTCTGTCACCAGTCCCACCTGTTCTGAAGCCAGAGAATGTGTCCCCTTATCCTTCAAACATGAACAGCACGACGACTGGACATGATTTCATGACAGATGGAAAATAAAAGACACCACTTGAATGACAGTGGCGTTCATATTCATATACAATGATGTCAGGACAAGGAGATGGGAATACACGCAGGTCATAGATAAAACAAGCTTCTTGTTTCACTATACCAAGTCCACTCATAAAACTTTGGTCAGTCAGCCCAGGGCTATAGAGTAGCAGATACTTGCCCAAGATATTGCATAGTAGGACTGAACCTGAGACCATGTGGTTACAAAGTTGACTTCTTAGCCACACAGCCATGCTTGTACCTATAAAAAATGATAAAATATTGTCTTGCTTCCCTGTTAGGTTTTCTTGTTTAACAATTAATTCCAGCAGATAATCAACTTACAACAGAGATATTGTAAAACGGTGTAATACCAAGTGAAATGTATGCAGACTACCTGAACTTAGAAGTAACAAGGAGTACTTTGGTTTGTAGTTTACTGCTCTGTTATGGCAGGATCAACAAAAAAGTACTGCATAAATATTTAATATACACAGTATTTAAAGTAAGAGCTACAATTAGTTTCTTGCCATAAAGACACTGACATTATATAACAAAAGACCTGCTGATTTGATAAAGAGGAGCTCTTTAAAGAGTGGAATCAGATGGGAGAAGGTGACTTAGGTTGATGCGAGAGCCCTTCAACCACCATTAACTATAGTGTGTGTGTGTGTGTGTGTGTGTGTGTGTGTTTGTGTGTGTGTGTGTGTGTGTACACATACAGGCACATATCAGAGAGAGGGGGAGGAATGGAGGGAGAGAAGAATTCTCATGTTCCTTTCCTTCTCTCTAGCATAGAAGCTAAGAATTTTGGTGAAACTAGAGCTGGAATATTTATTTTGTTTATTTACATATTTGTAAAAGAGAAGGGTGGCAGTGGAGGGTGGGGTCCACTTGATAAGACAGTAAGCCCAAGGGATGGAGAAACAGAAGAAGTGTGAGATCAAATTTGTTGAACTCCACCTTAAAGTGCAGTTACGTTGTGGTGTGATGAGAAGAGTTATGTAATCAGCCACAGACAGCAGCAGTTGCAGGCAGAAGGAATGAGGAAACCCCGAGAAGACAAGCCTAATGCTTGTAAGGGGTACAAAGAAAGGATAAAGAAGGGGGCTTCTTATGAGATAATGTCTACTGCAATAAATACTAAGATGGAGACTTGATAAACAAAAAAAAAAGAGGGAATCTGGTTGACGTTTTCACACAGGAATTAAAATGCAACAGAAATTATCTTAAATCCTATAAACAATGGTTTCTAGTTTAGGCCATGAAGCCAGCAGTTTTGAGAGGGTAGGGATTAGTCAATAGCATTGCCCCCTCCCCACCCCCAGTACTAGGATTTTATTTTATAGATTTCAGAAGGATGAAAGGTAGAGTTGACCCAGGTGGTAATTGAAATTAGAAGATAAAAAGAGATGGAACAGATATTTTATTGGCATTTTGTCCAACACTAACAATTTTTCCCATTAAAACATAGAAGGGGTTTAAATGATGATGATGATGATGATATATACAAACAGACATGTAAGCATATCTGAGTGGTTAGCAAGTCTGCTTTGAAACCATGAGATCTCAGTTTTAACCCCAGTGCATCAACCCACCACCACCAGCATCCCATTTAAGACTGATTAAAGAAGAACATTAAACACTGATCTCAGGAGGAATTATATGACCCGTTTCCATTTTCCATAACTGCTGTTTCTCCAACAGCTTCCTTCTCTCACCTGTTACACCATGTACAATGACTTCTGAACCTCACTACTTTGGCTGCTCCCTCTTCCACTTCAATTTGGCCCCAATTTCTCTCCTCTTATTATCAAGAGATACCCATTGCTTTCTCTTTTTAATCAGCCCTGCCCATGTCACCTGCACACCTCCAGTCATTTCTTTCATTTCCAGCTTTGCTGTATTCCACTTCTTTCCAAGCAACACAGTCATACATACAATGATGTCCACATCATGCTATTCTCAACTCATCTTTCAGTGATGTTTAAGCAGCTGAAATTTTGTTGTAACATAGTACAGCCTAATTCCTGTGAAACATTACAGGAGACCAAACTCTTTTGGCAAGAAGTTGTTAAGACACTATTCCATTCTCTCCATCCCAGTCAATGGTATCTCATGTAGCTGAAATAGCCCAAAGAATGTTGGCCAAAAGCCATGCTGATGACACCACATGTTCAAATTTTCTGCCAAACCCAATTTGAAATGTTAACTCAGCCAATATCAAACTTCAGATTCAACAGGCTCCTTAGCATAATTTAATGGCCCACTCTATGACCTATGGTATCTCTGCTCCTTAGATTTTGAAATGAGATCCCTAGTATGATGGAGAGACTGGGAGCTTTGATACAGTCACATTTCTGGAATAGTTCAGTTAATTTGGGCAACAAGTTTTAACTATCTCCTTGTTTCCACAGTAGTAGTAGTAGTAGTAGTAGTAGTAGTAGTAGTAGTAGTAGTAGTAGTAGTAGTAGTAGTAGTAGTAGTAGTAGTAGTAGTAGTAGTAGTAGTAGTAGTAGTAGTAGTAGTAGTAGT
>NC_069000.1:7197774-7200274 GCF_001194135.2 Octopus bimaculoides
AGTAGTAGTAGTAGTAGTAGTAGTAGTAGTAGTAGTAGTAGTAGTAGTAGTAGTAGTAGTAGTAGTAGTAGTAGTAGTAGTAGTAGTAGTAGTAGTAGTAGTAGTAGTAGTAGTAGTAGTAGTAATGCCATCCAGAAACAAGATCTTTTGGTTTTTCATTCCTAGTGGTTAGTTTCTGGTAACTTAATACCAACTCCATAGCCATCAAGGAGAAGCAAAAATGGCTTATCCCCTCCCAATATTTATCTGTAGTGCCAGCTATTTGCACATTAATTCCTAGGTAGTAATTTACACATATTTTCTGAGCCCAGGTACAGATTTAGAATGTCTTTCTCACATCCAGGAATCTAACCAAATCCACTGCTCGACAGATCAACACAAGGATAACAACATTCCTTAATGGATTTTCTAGATTATACCAGATCTGAAAGGGATTTTTTTTTCTTTTCTGTCTCTTTTTGGCTGAAACTCACTCCAAATCATCTAAGTTTGCTCAATGCAGGCTGAGAATCACAGGACATGAGCTTTTTGAACTGATGTGTCTGTGAACCCATTTGGAACAAGCAACCTTGGCGTTCTCCTGGTAAGCACTCCATAAACCAATCTTAAGCAGAATAGTCCACATCGATTGACAATTCTCTTCTCCTCTTTGGCTGCATGCAGGCTTTCTGGCATCAGTCTTGTATTGTTATTCCTTCATTCCATGTTCACTGTAAACAGACTCACCAATACTTTTAACCTTTTAGCATTCAGATTGCTCTGTCAAATCTAATGCTTATTTATTCACATTGTTTTGAATTAATCATGTATTATCTTGAAGCTTGAGATTTCAATGATGTAATTGTAAAGTTTTAGAATGACATTCTAGGGTAGGTGTGAGAGGCTAGATCCAACCAGTTGAACATAAAACAAGTAGACTATTTTGCCAGCTATGACTAGTTTAAATGCTAATGGATTAATGAGTGTTACTAGAGAACACAACTGCTGTCTGTCTTGATCTCATCATATTAGAATCATCCTCTTTGGCCAACAATAAAGAACCCTTACAGTACTTCATGTACATGTAAATACATACAGAAATATGCACACACATGTGGATGTGTGTATAATATACATGTTACATAAACATACACACAAAACACTATACATACTAACATACATACAAATATGCTCAGCTGATACTCACAAGTGAGTGTAATTTGGCTGTTGTGCCATGCTTTCGCTAATTGTTTTAAGTGTCTATGTAACAATCACAATCAGACACCCTCTCAGTTATCCCATCCTTGACCCAGCATCATCCAGGAAGTGAAGACTGGAGAGGGAGAAAGGGGACTGCACAAGTAGTCAGCTGTCACCAGACATGCTCTTGCAGTATATTGAAAATGAATGACACTGCTTATATGACAGTGGCAATCGTTTACATATGTCATGTAATATGAAGACAAACCAACACAAACATACATATATATGAGGGGCATCTTTCAGTTTCTGTCTTTCAAATCCACTCACAAGGCTTTGGTCAGTAGAAGACATTTGTCCAAAGTACCACTCAGTAGAGATTGATCTAAGAATCATGTGATAGGGAAGCAAACATCTTACCACACAGCTATGCTTGCACACACACACACACACACACACACACACACACACACACACACACACACACACAGAAAAGGAATTTTCCACCTGTTTTGACTAGGAGCATTCTAGTTGTTCAATCAACAGACCTATTAACTTACTGTATACTTATGTGGCTGAATATTCCACAGTCACATGTACCCTTAACTAAATACTCTGGCAGTGTGAAAATGCTGGCCCTTTGAAGTCCATTCAACAAAGTCTGTTGACCCAATTCCAACCCCAACAGCTGGGTCGACCCAAGGCAACAGTAACAAAATATTTGTATAAGTTACCACACAATTAGACTGAACCCAAGTCATCATGATTGCAAAGTAAACTTGTTAACCATTTGCCCAAGATTATCCACATACACTTATATAAAGAGATAAATTTCCTCATAACTAAATCTCTCTAAACATAAACCCAGCTGTTATATACAGAATTATAAAACAAAGTGAAGAGTTAGCAGCAGTTAATTCTTTTTTATTATTATGACGTGAATAAAGTAACATTCTATGTTGATTGGGCAAGGTGGAATGCTTAATAACGAGGGTGTGGTTTACTGTGTGCGTGTGTATCTCTCTCTCTCTCTCTCTCTCTCTCAGTCACTCACTGTCTAAAATCAACATCAGCAATGAGGGAAAATGGGATTCTGATTTTAAGATTTAGTATTCTGAGAAGAAAAAGAAGATTGTCATATTTGCAAAATGTAAAATAATGTTTGCAGAGTGTAAATAACGTTTATGAAATGTACATAATGTTTGTGAAATGTACATCTGTACTATCTTTCAATAAAACAAGAAGTGAATCAAGGGAGGTAATTGTGTTGTAACCTCATCCGGACACAAAACATTCTTCAATTAGTGACAAGTCGCGGTCT
>NC_069000.1:7204990-7205927 GCF_001194135.2 Octopus bimaculoides
TACCAACATCACCAGTACTATCGCCACCGCCACCACCACCACCACCACCAGGTCTTTTTATATTTTTTTTAAAATATTAGGTTTACGTTTCAATTGATCCTTCTTCTCCACCATTAACACCACACCCTCAGTACTGTAAAAAAAAAAGTTTCTTTTGTGGGGCAGGGGAAAACTGGGCTGGCTGTTGGTTTTGTGGCAGAGGTGGAGAGGGAGGAATGATAGGCAACTCTCAAAAAAAAAAAAAAGAGAAAAAAAAAATGTTCCCGCAACAAGGAATCATCAACGTGGTCGCTTATCTTACTAGAAATAGCAGTCAAATCTCTTTCTCTCAAGTTATATTAAATTGTCTTTTCAAAAATGAAAGGAATATTACACAGAAGTATATGACATATACAGACAGGTTTGCCATAGCTGGGACATCTTTGGGTCAGGGCAGACCTGGAATTTGAACCATTGAACTTTCAGCTCTCAACACAACGAAACTAACCACCCAGAAAATCTTTTCTGAAAGTTCGTTCGTTGTTTAACTCCAAGCTAGCCCTAACCAATGAGTGTTCTAAGATTGTCCATTTAGAACGATACTATTTAATGCGTCCTTCTACTTTTAATGTAGTAACAGCGTGTTGATGGAGATTTGGTTACTATTTCTAACATGTTGAATTATCGCGTAGAGATTCCATTGTTTATTGCTAGGTCGCCAATGAGACAGGCAGAGAGAAACATGTAGACGGAGACATACAAACAGGCAGACATATACACAGGCAGGCAGACAACGACGTAGACAGACAGACAGACTTGATAGACAGGCAGGCAGACAGACAGACAGATAGACAGACAGGTAGATAGATAGACAGACAGGCAGATAGATAGGCAGATGATAGACAGACAGACAGGCAGATAGATAGATAGATGGATAGATATGGAGACATATATATAT
>NC_069000.1:7205937-7206462 GCF_001194135.2 Octopus bimaculoides
ATGACGAGAGGGGGGAAGTATGAAATAAAGTAGAAGGGAAGATAGAGTAATGTGTGCGAACGAAATAGAACGAAACGTGTGTATGTATGTGCGCATGGGTGTAAGTGTACGTGTGTAACTGTGCATGTATGTACGTGGTTATATGCGTGATGTGTGTGTATACGTACGTGTGTATGTGCGGACTGTGTGTGTATATGTACGTGCGCATATGCGCGCCGTGTGTATATGTACGTGTGTATGTGCGCGTGTGTGTGTATGCGCGCTGTACGTGTATATGTACATGTGTGTGTGTGTATATATATATATGTACGTGCTGTGTGTGTGTATATGTACGTGTGTTTGTACGTGCTGTGTGTGTGTATATGTACGTGTGTATGTGCGTGCTGTGTGTGTATATGTACGTGTGTCTGAACTGCGAGAGAAAAACTGGGGGAGCAGGAGATGAGAATGGCGACAAAATTTTTGAGGAAACATCGTCTATACACACACACACGTATATATATATATATATATATATATATATAT
>NC_069000.1:7207558-7220696 GCF_001194135.2 Octopus bimaculoides
ATATATATATATATATATATATATATATATATATATATATATATATATACATGATAGATAGATAGATAGATAGATATGGAGACAGATATATATATATATATATGAGAGAGAGAGAGAGAGAGAGATAGACATGCAGATAGATAGACAGACAGACACAATGATAGATAAACAGACATAAACGGGCAGAAAGACAGATATACACAGCTAGATAGGGTGATGCAAGAAGGGAGACAGAAAGATGAAGATAGTTAAATTCAATCACATGAAGATATTTTGGTTGTTCACAGACACGAAGATGATGTGTTGGTCAAATATAACGAAGTAACCCTGTGTGTGTGTGTGTGTGTGTGTGTGTGTGTGAAGAAAGACCTGCTTGTTGGTGGCTCTACAAGCAATGTTTTGTTTGGGGAGGAACATTCATTCACTGCAACCAGAAATCAAGGCTACCACCACCACCACCACAGCCATCATTACCATAACTACTACCACAACTACCACTACTAACATAACCAAGACTACCACCATAAGCACTACAATCACCACTGCCTCCAGAACAATCATTAATTAAAGAATGGAATGTTTAAATTATTTTAAAAAGCCACAAATCAATTTATATATAACACACATAATATACACATTATAGACATATGCAGGCAGTAGACAGAAATTACCATATTATATATATATATATATATATATATATATACACACATATACACAGATAGACAGACAAATAGATAGATAAGCAGGCAGACAGACATACTGACATGAAAATGTATTGATGAGTGAGACTACCAAGTTTGAGAGAGAGAAAGAGAGAGCCAGGTGAGGGGACAATGTCAGGTAAGTTGGACAAAAGGGAGGTGGAAGGGAGGTCAGTAAACAAAATTTTATTTTAAGAAAATATAAAATAATGAGGGAAATATGAAGAAAGATGAAATGTTCTGGAGTGAGAGAAAGGAAAAAAATGGTAAAAGAGGTGAGATAAGAAGAGATAATCTGAGAAGACACTGTTGAATATCATGGGAGGGAGTTGAGGTGAATATATGTGATAGGGCGTAGGTGACAGGACGATACAGAATGACCACTGTAACTGAGCTATGGCTATACTCTATACGGAACAGAAGGCTATATATACAACAGGAGGTTACAAGAGTGAGACAGGACCCATTACAACTGTTGTCTGATATAAGACAAATGATAATGGCCAGGAGGTGGGGGAGGGTTCACTTTAGCTCAGCCTCAAAATTTATTCTTTATTAATGAATGGCCTTAATTAGTAGAAAGATGAACAAAATGGCTGACAATTAATTAGTCCTGTTCAGGTTTTGACATCACCTGGGTCAAATTTAACTTTCATCATCTGTGGTTGATGAAATGAAGCAGGGGGGTCTAATTACTTCACCGACCCCACCACACACATACACTTTAGCATACCCTTCTACCTAAGAAATAAATGATGAACTCAATTTTAAGGCTGGGGTGGAAAAGCTTAACTAGTTTAACAGTGGGGTATCAGTTTAAAGGGGTGGATGGTAGAAGCAGTTTAAGAGGTAAATGATAAGGTTGGACAAAATACCTTATAGTATTTAGCTAAGTCCCTGTGCATTCTGCTTTCAGCTCCCACAATGAGTATCACTTTCAAGGGGTCATAAAGTATAGAACAATAGTTCTTGTGTTAGTGTATCTATAATTGTCTTAACAGCAAAGCTTAACCTGCTAGAGATAACTGTGATGTCTCCCTCAAATCATACAAAATCACATGGTACATTAAATAATAACATGGTCCTAGACATATCTTACATCTGAATAATAGGTGGGATAGTCACATCTGGAACATGTGTGATCATAAGTCAACTGGGGTTAAACATCAGACAATTATTATAATTAATAACTTTGCTATTAATTAGCTCCAGTCAAGTGTTCCAGCTGTGACCATCCTGTCTGTTTTGTATAGGACTCCATTGTCTAATGCAGTGGTTCTCAATGGGGTTCGTATAAGATTTTGCTGCTAAAGTTTATGTGCAATCAATTGATTATACTTCTACACTACACAAAATAGTTTAATAAATTTTTTTTTATATAATTCCTAATTAAATTTAATTATAAAAATATAATAGGAATTTTTTAACCCTTTAAACATCTAATCCAGTCATATCTGACCCAAATATCCTATTTGTCGTATGTTCAAACTGATCAGATCCAACCTCTCACACCTACCCTACAATGTCATTCTAAAAATATACAAACACACCATTGAGATTCTGAAGCTACAAGATAATCCGTGATTAATTCAAAACAATGTGAATACATAAGCAATACAAAAAAAAAATTTGAAAGCTAAATTGTTAAACATTGAATGATTATGAGGGTTTACCTAAGTAAAACAGAAATCAAAGGGGTCCAAAAATAAAAACATGGTTGAGAAGAACCATTGGTCTAATGTGTCCATCTTTTTTCAAGACTGTTGGGCATGATTTCACCTTGAGGTCCCCATCCCCTGGACACGTCTATATTTAATAGCAAACCACAGATTTACAGCAGCTCTGAGGTCTGAAACAATACGAGACCCCTACATTAAATATTTAGATAATATAGTGATTGAGGGGGGGGGGGAGACAGCCGATTTACTGGATCAAAGTTGACCTGGGGTTAAATAAGAACCACTCCTCTCTTGCTGTACATTTGGAATTACTGAGCAGATAACTTCAAATCCACAGCTGTCATTGTTATGGCTTCTCAATACTGTATGTACATCTGTTCATCTCAATATTGTTTGAACATCTGCTCAGTTTTCATTTTCGAACAAAATACTAGATGTAGGAACACTTGCCTCTGATAAAAGTGTACCATATTTTGACTGTCTTAAATGGTTTTGAACATTGAATTTGGTTCCTGACACCTCTCACTTGTAATGGTCTTTAACAATAGATTTATTGACTGAGTAGTGTTGCTAGGAGTGAGACACATGGGTATTCAAACATCTAATCTACTATGCACTATTATTTTCCTTTCAGGGTTGATTAAATAAGTACCAGTCACGCACTGGGATCAATGTAATCAACTATACCCCTCCCACAAATTTCTGGCCTTATACCTTTAGTAGAAATGATTATCATTATTATTAATAAATAATAATAATAAAGATGGGCTACAGCAAATATTCTGCTCAATATCACAGATAACCCTTTAGCATTTAAACCAGTCATATCCAGCCCAAAATATTCTACCTGTTTTATGTTCAAACCAGACAGATCTGGCCTCTCACATCATCATCATCATCATTGTACCCTACAATGCCATTCTAAAAATACACAACCACATGATCAAAATCTTGAAGCTATGAGATAATGAATGATAAATTTAAAACACAATGTGAATAAATAAGCATTATATTTGACAAAGTAATCTGAATGCTAAAGGGTTAAAAATAACTGTTAGTAATTCATACACAAAGCCAGCAAGTTTGAGGGAAGGGGTAGTGTCAGTGACTTGAGTATTTGGCTGGGTTTTTTTGTTTTTTTTATCAATCCTCTTCTCCCCCAGATGGATGAAAGGTGAAGTTGACCTCGGTGGGAAACAGTAGAAGTGATCAAATCAAGAGCTGTATCTGACATATTTGATCTCCAACCCACTGGAGATCAAGAAAACATTACAGGTACACTGCACATGGAAAGTCAAAAGAATACTGCTTTTCAAGGTGGAAAATTGGGGTTTAAAAAAAAAAAAAAGAATACTATTGTTTGTTTTATTAATTCTCTTTGTGTACAATAAAATTATAACATTTTTGATTTTTTTTTTCGAAGCCCTTGGAACATTTGTATGGATTTTCTAAAGATTTAAATTGTATTTTTATATTTAATGACCCCCCACCCTCATAGGGAAAGAGGTCAACTAGAGGAGAGGATAGGGTAAAATCCCCCTCACAATACACATATCAAAGTAACTTTCAGTTTGCCTTCATAAAAATCAAAAACAATGTTTTACATTATCATCATCATCATTCAGATGTCCTTGCGCTAAAATTGTAAATCAGCAAGATTGAGAATTGAAACCTTGTTGAAGCAACAAGTGTCTATACTGAGACAACAAATTGGTTTGGCAATCCTTTGGAGAATTGCTGTGAATCAATGCTGGAACACTGATGGCCCCCTTCCTCTTATATTTGTATAAATTTAAAATAAAAGTATACAATACAGAGGTTCCATCACTGACTCAAGAAATAAAACAAAAAGATGTTAGAAAAACCCCTAAAAATGTATAAACAGGTGGTAGAGAACTCCTATAAAGATGTACAAACAGGTGATAAAAAAGACCCTAGAAATATGCACAAATCAGTGCTAGAAAACCCTTAAAAAAGATATACAAACAAGTGTCTGAAACATCCTAAAACAGGTGATAGAAAAGACCCTAAAATGTACAAACAGGCAATAAAAAGGACCCTAAAAAAATGTATAAGTGTCTGAAAGCCCCTACAACAGGTAGTGGAAAGCCCCACCACCACCACCACAAAAAAAAAAAAACGTACAGAAAGGTGTTAGAAAAATCCCTAAAAGATTTCCAAACAGACAGTAGGAAGTCCCTAAAAATATCCACAAACCAGTATCAGAAAAATCTATAAAAAGATGTACAATCAGATGGTAGAAAGCCCCTAACAATATGTTACTAACAGGAGACAGAAATACGTAACATCAGGTGTTTAAAAAACCCTAAAACTATAAAGGTTGCAGAAGTGACCTTAAAAAGATGCATGAACAGATAATGAGAAGCCCCTAAAAAAATGCACAAACAAGTTTTAGAAAAACCCCTAAAAAATGTTAAATTTAGATATAATTCACAGCAACAAAAATATTTCTCAGTGTGAAATCCCCAACATCAACAAATTCCCTGAAATGCTTCATTTCATTAAAGTTTCATCAATCCTCAATTTTCTCTAATTAATTATTAGTTTTTACTAAATAGCATAGTCCCATGACAAGCCATCAAGATTGCCTAATATGCTACAAATAACAATCAAAGCTCCTACAAATCACACACCACTACCTTCTTGTAAAAAAAAAAAAACACTGGCTAATGTAGTCCAGGGTTTCCTGCACATAATGTATTCACTGGAGATAACATTTGATGAACTTTCAATTTAATGATGTTACAAGTCATGTGACCAGGATAAGTTTACCTTTCAGCAAAACGACAGACACTTATTTTGAGAAAGAAAATGAAATTTTGTTCAATTCCTTCCACCTTTTGTAGACACCACTGATGAGACTTCAATAAGGGTCAAAATTTGATTAAGGTTATTATTTTAGGTGCAGGCACGGTTGTGTGGCTGAGAAGCTTGCTTCCCAACCGATGTGGTCTTGGGTTCAGTCTCACTGCATGGCAGCTTAGGTGTCTTCTACTACAGCACTAGGCCAACCAAAACCGAGTGAGGAGATTTGACAAAAGATGGAAACCAAAAGAAGCTCAGTGTGTATATACATGTGTATGTATGTCTGTCTGTCCCCCACCACTGCTTGACAACAGGTGCTGGTTTGTTTACATCCCTGTAACTTAGTAGTTCAGCAAGAAACCAGTACAAGTACCAAGCTATGAAGATTCATTACTGGAGTTGATTTGTTTGGCTAAACCCTTCAAGGAGATGCTCCAGCATGGCGGCAAGCCAATGACTGAAGCAAGAAAAAAAAATGAAAAGAGAAAGACAGGGTGTGTTTTCTTGTGGTATTTGCACTAGAGGGATTGCCATATCCTCAACAAGACTTAAGTAGTACAAGCCCATTGGGATATGCTGAGATGAGGTGATAGGGTGGTGCCTGAATGGTGGTTCATACACTGGAACTGTATTTGCTATAATGGTTGTTGAGATAATTCACTTTCAATAGTTTATATTAAGGATTATTCTGGCCTTTTCCCAAAGACTTCAGACATCTATCAAGCTATAAACAGGAGCCACAGGTTGGTGCAGCTCACTGCTGTAGCTGCAGAATCGAGGAGTGTACTATAGTTCTGAACTCAACACCTTCAGATTAAATATCTGAAAAAGAGCTACTGCTAATTAAGATAATTATTTATTCAGATTAATTAGTCTCATGATAAGTGATGAAACATTAAGGTTTCAACTCTAATCTCTCGTCAAGTTTCTTATTCCTGCATATGCCTACAGAAGCAAACTGGATTCAAACTAGGAACTTTTGCGACTTTTATATACACTGTGTTATAGCATTTTTATACTCAAAGGCCCTTGTACAGGAGCATAGGTTAATGTAAATAGGCTCTGTTATGCTGAGCTACCACAGAAATATTGCCATATTAAGGGTTATTCTTCAGTGACTCCACTACAATCTCTTCTTCCTTCACTGCACCATCACCACCAACATCACCTTCATCAATAGGAATGAAAAATTTTGTGAGATTACATCTGAATACTCTGGTGGAGGTTAACTGTTTAAAGATCGGCACGAGCCAACAAGAGAATGGTATAGTATATGACTGCTATTTACTTTGTCCACCTCAATGATAGTTTTCTACTATGAACATAAAAAGAGATAATTAACATATTCAGAATGGCCTGCTACTGTATCAGACATTTCCACTGTTGTCATTTATGTTGCTAATTACATTGTTCTAATTGCTGTATCCTACATGATCTTTATGTAATAGAACAGCAGATAATATATCTGACATGATATCTTTACATAAGGATACAGTGGATAATATATCCGAAATGATGTCATCTTTATGCAAAACACAGTGGATAACAGTGTTGTACAATAAGGTTTTAGGAGTTCAAGCCTCAGGAGAGTGTGTGCATTTCTATGTATTTTCCATATGGTTTATTCAAGAAGAAGGATCAACAATAATGACCTTCACTGGACTGTAGAGACAGATAATATTGATTTGGAGAAAGAGACAGTGACCTGTTTGTGATTGGTGATTTGGATGGTAGTTGTGAGTTTTAAAGAGCTCAACCTGATGGCAGAGATAACTGGTTGAACAGCAATCATCAACTCAGTTTGAAAGGGTGGGATTTCTAGAGGATTAATGTCCTGGAAAGGAAGAATTGGGCATAATGGTTAGTGCAGGGCTTGGGTGTGGGGCACAGTATGAGTGTGCACATGTGCGTGTGCATAAAATATCAGAATAGAATAAAATAGAGAATAAAGTACAACAGAAAATTATCTTTAATAGTAAATAGTTCTTTGAATTAATAGTCTCAGTTATGTAGAGAATTAAATTGAAATCATTCATTCTGAAAGTATTAATCATATTTTACTGCTAAAGTAAACCAAGGCCAGTTAAGCACTATATAAGTGTACTAAGATACATAGTTGCAAATCAGTATTGTGAAGAAGTGGGATTCACTACTGTTAGTACCACAACTATTGTATAATGTAGACAAATACTTGGTAAGCTTGCAAGACTAGATGGAGCTTAGAGAAGAACAGGGAGAAATCACCATACAATTACACAGTGTTCATGGACTCTCGAATATTGGGGGACAACCTGAAAGTAATGGGGCTTGGCTTCAAACAATAATTCAGTAACTCGAGAAATAGAGCTAAAAAAACAAACAAACAACATCATTATACACAACATTTGCAGAGATTTCTACATGTTGTTGTCTAGCCCAAAGTCAACTCTGCTCCAGCAGACCTATAAAAGCCCATCCAACTCTTTTCTAACTCAAGCCTGGTTTACCCAGTTTCCATGACATATTAGTGACTGAGATCACAATAAAAACCCTAAACATGATGCCCATCTGTTGCTGGATTCACGGCCAGTAATTGTGAAGGGAGGAGAAGCCAATTACATTGACCCCAGTTTTTGACAGATGCTTTATTTTATTGATATCCAAAGGAATGAAAAGCACAGGTAACCCATGCAGGACTTGAATTCAAAACATAAAGAGTTACAAGAATTGTCTGACATGCTGACAATTCTGCTAGCTGGCTGTTTATCCACTTTTTATTCAAACATAATGTAACAAAGACTATATTATCCAATGAGCTCATTCTGTCTAACACTGTGGGGTATGACCATGGAGACTTGGTTGGTAGTTTTAGCAGACCAAGAAACCATGTAGAAATTTCATTGACCCGAAAAGGATGAAAGGTAAAATTGACTTTGGTGGGATTTGAACTCAGAATGCAAAGAGCCAGAATGCTGCTAAGCATTTTGGCTAACATGCTAACAATTCTACCAGCTCAATAATAATAGCAATAATTATATTCCTGAGAGTTTATGAGACTCTCAAAAATAACCAAATAAACCAAATATAATTAAAATCTCTTTCTGCTTTAAATGTATTGACCATTTCACTAAGGACAAGTTATCATGTGATCATCTCTTTTAAAGAACTTCAAAAGCCACAAAACCAACATCTCTGAGAAGGAATTCCCTTGTTTAAAAAATAAAAAGAGGCCATCACCAAATTTCATTAAGAATTTCTGAAATTGGCCAAACAATTAACCCATCAGAGGTCAGTCAATTAACCCAGCTGAGGTCAATCCAATTTGATGTTCACTAATTTTCACAGTTTAAAAAGAAATTACACCAAAATAATACACTAAAAGACATGAAACGATAAACAGACCCACTTCAATACACCTGTCTTGTTTCTGAACTTTCTATAATGTATACAACAACCAAATATGGAAATAACATTGACACAAAATAGGGGATTTTTTGAAAGGAAGGGAAGTTGAAAAAAAAGGTGGGTGAGATTCAAAAACATGACATCCAATGAACAGAAAGAAGAATATAAAGGATTGTTTGAGATTGTGTACAATATTGATTTTTAGGTTTAGTCACAAGACCAGAAATTTTAAAGGGAAAGAAGTTAGTTAAGGTTAAGCTGACCTAGTACAAGACTGGTACTTATTTACTCGATTACAGCGACATTTAGTTAGAATATAGAGGGATGTAACAAAATACCAAAAGTCAGATGTTTCACTGATTCTACAAAGTGTATAATATTTAATGTCTAACCCTGACACAAAGCTCCCACAAGGGGAGGATGCAGTCATAACTGACCTTGGTATCTGTCTGGTAAATTTATTTTAACTCCAGGAAGAGGAAAATCAAAGTTGACTTTGACAGAATTTGAACCTGCAACTAAATGCCACAAATCACATTGTTCAATGACATCTTGTCCACCAGTTTTACTGATCTGACACCTTACAGTTAGTGTGAATGATAATAATAATAATATGAAAGGTAGGAAATGAACAACACTCATTTACAACTACCACAAGATGTCAAAACAAAAGGACATGCACACACATACAAACAAATACACACACACCTACATGATGGGGCTCTTTCAGTTTCTGTCAACCAATCCACTCAGAAAGCTTTTGTCAGCATGGAATCATACTAGAAGACACATGCTAAAGTGCCACACAGTGGGACTGAACTTGAAGCCATATAGTTGGTAAGTAAGCTTCTTAACTACACACCCATGCAAACTTCTTAACCTCACAGTCATGTTCTATAGAGAAAATTTAATTGAATTTGGATATCATTGCTGTGTGAAATATTGTTTTACAAAAAAGACAAGAATGCTTCCTCTAAAAGAAGCTATAGAAGAAATGTTTAACTGATTACATGAAGATATTGATATTTCTAGTAGAAAAAAGCAGCAAGCTGACAGAATTGTTAACACACCAGACAAAATGCTTAGCAGCATTTCAACTGTCTTCATGTCCTGAGTTCAAATCATACCAAGGTCAACATTGCCTTTCATCCTTTCAGGAGTCAATAAAATAAGTGTCATTTGACCACTAGGGTCAATGTAATTGACTTACCCCCACCCATGAAATTGCTAGCCTTGTGTCAAAATTCGAAAGCAACATTTCTAGTAGAAAAAAAAATGCAACAACGTTGATTAAAAGAACAACATCCTGTTTTCAACCCCAGCTTTTTAAAGTCTGAATAAGTGTGTTAAGCTACAGTTGTTTAGGTAAATAATCATACTGTAAGAAACAGTTTAAGCCCAGTGACCCACATTAATGAACTAACTACAACATTCAGTACTTTCTCGTAGTAGTTGTCTGTTTATAAACTCACTAGATAGACTTAATAATCAAGTGTTGCATGTCTTGGTCATAGACACCATATATAAACACAGTTAACAGTAGATAAACATGGGCAGATTACAGGTACTCCCTCAGAACTTGTCTATAAAAGAACCACAGTGAATAGTAACTAAAGCCAATAAAAGAACTGTAAACAAGAGAGAGCCTGTGTGGTGTGTCTGGGAAATAAAAGCTAACATTTCTGGCAGGTAATTTCATTCAAGAAGAAGATAGGAGGGAAAATACCAGAATCCAACTAAAAACTCCACCTAAAATGTCAGAGTCTGCTTCTTCTCACAGTCCATCAACATATATCTCTTTTGTTTAGATTTCTTACGATTTTATCCAGATAGCAATGCTGACCATCATTACCAACAGCTAAAACTATAACACTAGTTACCAATACAAGACTTTTAAGAATCTTGAAATTACAAAGATATATGTATACAGGGTGCAATGGGCAAATTGTCGCCATTTTCTATTTTTAATTTTGCCAATTACATGGTATAGTAGGGTCAGTTGGGCACTGTTTGTGAGAAAAGTAGCATCATGATGCAATTCACTCTGTTAGAAATTTGGAAATGACATGCAGTATGCTTGGTATTCACTCTAATACAAACACAGAGTGTTTGCATATCAATCTGAGGACAGACTGTCCCCAAAACACGTACCAAGAGTGAGAAAAATCAAACATCCAGTCAACATCATGATGTTTGGAGTGATCACTAGTGATGGCAACGTTATGCCTTCATTCACCAACTTCAACTAGGAGACTGTCCAGAAGAGTTGCAGGAGATTCCGAAGTTGTCTGGAGGCTGTGGTTGAAGCCAATGGCGATTTTATTGAATAAATTTATTCTTTAGCACTTCAAAATATTTTTATGTAATTTTGATAAAAATATGTTAAAATGAGATGTTAGTGTTATTTTCATTTTTGAGTAATTTAGATGACAATATATTCACTGCACCCTGTGTGTGTGTGTGTGTGTGTGTGTGTGTGTGTATACGTATGTATTATATATATATATATATATATATATATATATACAGAGAGAGAGAGAGAGAGAGAGAGAAACAAAAGTGATATATGAGTAGGTGCAACAATGGCTGAGTAGTGAAGAAGTTGGCTTCACAACCACATGGTTTCAGGTTAATTCCCATGGCACCATGATAAGTGTCTTCTATTACAACCCTGAGCAAATGAAAGCTTTGTAAGTAAAAATGGCAGATGGAAACTATGTAGAAGCCAGCTGTGTGTGTGCGTGCATGTAAGTATGTATGTGTGCATGCACATGTGCACACACATACTTGTATTTTTTTATTTATGTATTGATAATACCTATGTTCTCTTTGTGTAAACAATGTCACCACTTAGGCAGCAGTGTTATTGTTTGGACTTGCTGTGGAAACATGTCCAGTCATTGAGAAGTTTGTTGTATGAAAGACAATGGAAGTAAGTATTTCACTTGTAAACAATAAGGGTTGGTGACAGGTAGAGCATCCAGCTGTAGAATACTGCATCACCAAGACACATCCAGCCCCAACCCATGCTAGCATGAGAAAATAAACGTGATGGTGATGATGATGACAGAATTGATGGGTTGAGGAGGTAACAGACAAACCAGTAAAATGGTTGGCAGTTCATATTTCTTTAGTAGTTCAGCATCTTGTGAGTGTGGACAAGAAGACAATTAACTCTGTAATGAACTAATCTAATTAGTTGTAAATAGAAATGTACAGTACTGTAAAATTGTAGTGTTTTCAATAATTTGCAACAAGAAGGCCAAGAAGAACATGACAGTAATGGAAAAACTCAGAGTAGCAACAGTAAAATCTCAGCTTTATATATATACATATGTAAATATATGCACATACAGATGAAAATTTTTGCAACTGAAGATTGGTAAATATGAAACTCAGACAAAATGATTTGTGAAGTTTTCAGTTTTCAATGGAATCTGATATTTCACCCTCTCTTCTCCCACCACACACACACACTTTACTATAGAGTATTCTTTTTTCATGTATACATGTGTGTGTGTGTGTGTGTGTGTGTGTGTGTGTGTGTGTGTATGCATGTGTGTATGTATATATATAGCATAGCAAAATTCTTGTCATTTGTAACAGGTTAAAAACCTTCAAGTAACTCCAGCATACAGGCAATAAAAATAATAAAAACAATGTGATAATAATTTCTAATTTAGGCTCAAAGCCAATAATAATAATGTTAAAAATAATAATAATAATGATAATAATTAATGTTAATTATAATTTTTCTAGTTTAGGGATAAAATAAGTAATTTTGAGGTGGTGGGGCTAGTCAAATCATCATTTTATTTTATTTTAATTATTTATGTAAAATAGTACAGAATTTGACCTTGGAAAGGAGGAACAACAAAGTCAATCCTGGCAGGATTTGATCTCATAAATAAAAAAAGCCAGAACACTAACAATACCAACAATAGTAATAATTAACAATAAATAAAATCCTATTCTACCCAGTACATTTATAAAAGATTTTATCTCAGATATAAACTGCAGTATCATGCCTGTCAGCAGTGTATATACATAAAGTATGACACAGATGATTATATATATATAATTATCAAAAGTTTAGAACATTATATATCCATCACAGCCGATCTTACCAATTGGTTTCGCGTTAGGGGTACAATGGAGTGTTAGGTAACAATCTGATCATATAACCCAATGCTCATCAGAGGTAGCCAATATGGACTGAAATACGGCAACTGCTCTCTAGAGTTGGTATATATATCAACATATTGATGATAATGACTGGTGTTTGTTAGGAACTTTGTTTTCTCAGGACAAAGAGATTCTCTTTAAATAACACACAAAACAATCAATATTGATTTCTGTTGGTTTGGCACAAGGGTCCTTGTGTTTTTAACAAAGGGAGATGAAGAGTAGAAAAATCCTTATTGTTCTTTGGCTTAGGTCAGCTCTGACTGAGCAGACTTTTGAGCAAAAGTTATTCCAGACATGACTGTCCTATAATTTGGTGTGTGTGTGTGTGTGTGTGTGTGTGTGTGTGTGTGTGTGTGT
>NC_069000.1:7220706-7222556 GCF_001194135.2 Octopus bimaculoides
TTTTTTTTAAGACAGTGTTAGCGATGAGAGATTTGGTTGTTATTTTTAGCATGTCAAGTAACCACCACAGAGGTTTACTTCTTGGTTCGTGTTACACTTGTGTTAATGACATAAATATATTGGCTTCAATCTGCAATGAAGACTGTCCTGGTTAACTGAGGAGTGGTCTACTGAATGTTCAAGTTTGGGGTTGGTCACCTGTATAACACTACTACACTTGACCATAGAGTGTTGCTAGAATGACAATCATACATGGTCAGTACATGCAGTCTAAATAGACTGGTAACAATTGTTAAGGAAACTAGAAATTATAACTGCTTGGTTAAAAAGTTTGCTTCACAGCTACATGGATTCAGTTTCAATTGTACTGCAGATAACCTTGGGTGAGTATTTATTGTCAAAGCCTTGTAAGTGAAATTTGGTAGAAAATGCTGGGGAGAAGATAAGAAAATGAAGGGTTCTAAGAGACAGACTGTGGACAATTATGAAGTTAAGCAGAAATATCATCAAGTTCAATCCCTGTTAACCTCAACTTTATCTTTCACTCCCTTGAGGATTGATACAATAAGAGTAACGGGACTAAACCTCTGCTCCTAAATTTCAGGTTTTTTGCTCAGGCTAGAAACAAATTAAGTTACAAACCTAAAAATTCATAGTGGTTTTGTAGAAATGTAAAGTGAATGGAAAGAACAAATGGTTCAACAATGGAGACAGGAGTAAAATAAGGAGTGGGTGAAATATAGGCAAATAGATGGAGATAGAGATGGTGAGAGACAGGAAGGAAGAAAAAGATAATAACACAGGCCTGCTTGACCAGTGTCAGAGACAGAAGATGAGTGAAGTGGGGAGGCCTTACATAAGCTTAAAATGTAGATAATCTCAATCAGCAATAAGTTATATTTTCTGTAGTTAAAATAATCATCATCATCATTTAATGTCTGCTTCTCATACTGGCAGAAGCTGGATGGTTCGACAGGAGCTAGTGAGCCAGAAGAATGTGCCAAGCTCTACTGTCTGCTTTGGCATGGTTTCTATGGCTGGATACCATTCCTTATGCCAACCACTTTACAGTGTGTTCTGAGTGGTTTTTATGTGGCAACAGCACCAGTAAGATCACCAAGTAACATGCAAGACAAGACCATTCAACTGGTGGGGGGGAGGTAGTAGCATTGGGGGAGGTGGCTTTGTGCCAGGTGATGAGGTTAGAGTATGAAAGGACAGAAAACAGGTATCTTGCAGTAGAGGAGACACATGGCTGACCCAGTTATAAAAAAGAGAAAGAGAAGAGGAAGAAGAGCTGTTGGGGCATACCTTCAAGTAACAAGTGAATGGGAGAGGACTGGATACGGTTAGTGGTCAGGTAAGTTCGCATGAGTGCAAAAGGAGAGTGGGAGACAAAGGGGAGGGGAATTCAGTGAGTAATGTTCACAGGTAGCGGGGCAGACATGTTAGGAAGATAAATTGTGAGGGGAGAGACAGAGTGTGTGCAGGGCATAGACATGTTCTATTTCTTGTCTTTATAAGTTACATGTAGCATGGATTATTAGAAACATATTTTGTAATTAGACATCTGGTTGTATAACAACATCTGGAGATTTGAAACATCTGGACATGCCACAGATACAACATATAAACAGACATCTGGGCATAGATATCTAACTTTGTATTAGGTGTATATATTTAACCATGTAATACAAGGGTGTATACAACTATATAATACATAAATATATAAAACCATGTAATATATGTATATACACACACAACCGTGTAATATATATATATATTTATATATTATACAGACAGACACATACAACTATGTATATATATTATATATATATATATATATATAT
>NC_069000.1:7222618-7242039 GCF_001194135.2 Octopus bimaculoides
ATATGCACACATTATATACATTATATATATACAACCATGTACTATATACTTATATATATACAACTATGTAATAGATATACAAATTACAGACTCCTAGAAACAACTAATGACACAGATTGTTTTTAATTAAAATCATTAATAGCTGATTGTTGATTATAGGTCTTAGTCCTTTCCTTACAATCACCATTTACTTGTGATATTTGTATTTAAGACATGATCAGATGTCTGTATCTATTACTTGGTTGTATCATCATGTAAACGGAAAGAAGTAAGGCCTGTGATCAACAGACTCAGTTATTAATGACTAATTAAAAGCAATCTATGACATCAACTGTTTCTAGGAGTCCATAATTTATGTGTGTGGCTAAGCATAACGAAAAATACTAAGCATTTTGGAGATCAACATTTAAGGCTTAATTAGATTAACCTTCTATAACCATATTTCTAATGAAACACAATGTATATTAATTTTTGTAAATAATCAGGAATTTGGAGGAATTATAATAAACTAACCAACTTAACCTGGTATTTAGAACATGAATGGAAGAAAGGTTCTTACATGAAACTAAAATGGGTAAGGTTTTACATCATGTGAGTAGAGCCTTGAGCAAGTTTCTTCTACCAAATCCATAAGTCAAGCACAGACTTGAAATTTGGTATACAAAAACTGTATGGAAGTTCATCAGAGGAACCGTCTGGGTTCTTGGTTGTAGACTTAATCCATACTACATTATCAGTTAATAGTATCTTAATTCAAATTATAGAAGAGGGGATTGAGTATCCCTTAAAAGCTTGCACATTAACTGTAAGTTAACATATAACAACCCCAACACAGTTTATCAGGTTACAACAATGTGAGAAACTCCCTTATAAAAGCCACTACACAAACCAGGGGTGAGAAACCCCTTTATATAAACTATCATGTACCATATATTTTATATATTATATAATATCTGTGTGTCTGTGGAAACACATGCCCCTAGTGGTCACAGTGTTAACTCATTATCATAAGCTCATCCATTCCTGGATCAGGTGGCATTTTGTAGCCTTGAGCAAGGCACTTCATTTTACATTGCTCCTATCTACTTATCAGTTAATTAAGTACTAGCCAAGTGTTGCTGCAGTCCCCTCTACTTCCAACAGTTACATTCTGCAGGTTTGGCTGGGTCAAGAGTGGGAAGCCGAAGGGAAGTCTATGCCTACTTGTAATTACATGGTACCTAAAACAATTAGTGCGAGGTACATGTTACCAAATCATATTCATTCGTGCGTGACAGCTATGTTATATATATATAAGTCATAAATGACAGAAATAATTTGATGAAATTTTATTTAACAACAAAAAAATTCTAATATCTCAACAAATTGTTTCGTAACTTAAAAACATGTAAATGATTTATATTATTACATTTAATAAATAAATTACTTATAAGCCTGCATTAATGCGAAATGCAAAAAATCCTTCAAAACATTATGTTCAATAATGTTTACAACACTCACAATACTTCTAATTCAAATTTGAATATATGTATGTATATATAAACCATACATGTGGCTTGCATGAGATGCAGCACATCATCAAACCATGACATTATTCAAAAAATTCAAGGTAATTTTTTGTTAGGCATGCCATCCAGAAAGTTCTGTGAACTGCAGTTTGCCAATGATTTAGTCGCACATACATAGTGTATATTTTGTATGTAAGCCAAATTTTGCAGGATAGTGTCCATACATGACACTAAGTGTTAAAGAACACTAAATGTCACAGATCAGGCAAAACAATTTGCTTCAAATACTGAGAATGGTAGATACCCAATATTTCACCATTATTATTGTGGCATATCAATACTGCATATTTGGATCATCTCAAAATGAAATGAATTGCTGTTCAATGACTTATATGCAAATAAAGTGAAATCAATTTGCTGATGTGCTGTAGCTCGGCACATGTAAAAGAGAAATAAATTATGAGTCCCCACCCCTCTCCCCCAGTTTCTGAAAAGATTATCTCAATATTAGGGACCAACAAACCGGATATGCAATATTTATTTATTTATTTATTCATTCATATGTGAGAAAACTACTTTTTCTACAACATTTACTCGTGATCAGTTTGACAATTCAGTTGTGGAGTTTTCAATTTAAATAAAGTTTTAACACGAGTTCTGCGAGAAGAGAGTCGAAAGTTTTGCTAAGTAAAGAATGGAAAAAGTTAGAAAATGGAATCTAGAAGAAGAAACAATGGCTACAACAGAGATAATAATGTAATCAGTGAGGTATTTCATATAGGAAATAACAACTGGAGAAAGGAGTTACTCTCTTCTGCTGTTGCCATACCATTCCTAACAGACTGACAGACAGACAGACAGGGAAGAAAGAGGAAAACAAGATAAAAATTAATATGCTTCTTCATGAAGAAGAGGGAGAGAAGGGTGTGCTATAAGCTGGTGGAGGTTGTTGAAGATAGAATAGATGCTATGTTGAATAATGAAATGGTTCCTGGAATATTCTAGTTGGCTTTACTCAAATAACAAACATAAAAGCGAGATCAATACTAAACAACAACAGCCCCCTCCCCGAGACACACCACACCCCAACCAAACACCCATTGACAATTAGTGCAACGGGGAGAGGAGGGGGGAGGACAGTTTTATATGAAGTTGGGGAGTTTAAACTGAGCCTCGAAATACACATTTACACTCCCTCTACACTAACACACATCATCCCACTTCTTTCTCCATTCTGGCAGCTCCTCTCTTCTAGCTAAAGCTGTCATCCTCTCCCCCACTGCCATATCTGAGAGAGAGAAAGAGGGAGGGAGGGAGGGAGGAGGGAAAGGAGGGTGAAAGGCAGATATGATGACATCATTCTAATGATCTTCAAAGACCTCCTTCTTCCATCACACACCACAATTTCAAAGATAATCAAATAATCACCTTTGTTGTACCAATTCCATTATTATTCAAAGTGATTGTCCTCCTCATTAGTAGAATCCTTCCCATGTTTTAATATCTACTGTGATAAGTTAGACAGACCAACAGACAGGACTCCTATGTGTTTTAAGGATTTCAAGGAAACAAAATATGACCAAAAAAAAAAAAAAAAAAAAAAGAAAGGAAAGAGGTTAATTAATGAAACATTCGTTATCTGTGAAAGTTTATCTGTTTGCTACGAAATTCTAAATGACATCACAAATTTGATATTATCATTGAGGTTCTAGTTTTGGTCCCTTGCCTTGTTTTATTCATTTCAAGACACGCCCAAAGTAGCTATATTTTAATAATAATAATAATAATAATAATTAGTGAAAAACAAAAGCTGACAAATATATTTTTAAAACTATTTAAATCTAACATCTCAGTGAAATGGTTGAACTTGATTTAAATCTTTAGACTGAAGCAAAGAAAAAAAGAAGCCAACAAATAAAAGGAAACAGAAAAAAAGAAATCAAAATTAGCACTGGGCTCACTCTGTGGAGTGGTTGGCGCTAGGAAGGGCATCCAGCTGTGAAGACCCTGCCAAAACAGACACAGTAGCCTGGGGTAGTCTTCTGTTAACCATCCTACCCATGCATGCATGGAAGTCGTATGTTAAACGATGATGATGATATATATATATGTATATGTGAATGTGTGCGTTTATATGTGTGTGTATATTAATGAGTGACAAGAGAATAGGAATCGTGTAATCACTTTCGTGCAACATCCTATAGCAACCTTGGAGCCATTAAAATGTCTCTGAGGAAGCTACAAGATGTTGCACAAGCACTCGGCTCTGAGTACATTGCTTTTTATAGCAGAAACAACTGTAAGGTAATGAAGTTGGCTATATGATTCATGTTCCCAAGTCATTAACTTTATGCTCTGTACTTGCTTAATGCTTTACTCTAAAGCATATGTATTGAGTTCTAATAACTGATTACTTCTATCACTATGCCTAAGCAAAATCATAAATTATATATACATATACATACATTTATATATATGTATACACACACACACACACCTATTCAATGCAGTCTTACCTTTCACTAGATCTTGTCAAACTGACCAACTCATGCCAGCATGGAAAACAAACATTAAATGATGATATATCTACTGATATGCATTTTGTTTGATGTGTTAATAATTCTGTCAACTTGCTGCCATGACGATGATAATAATAATAATTTTTTCTACTGAAGGCACAAAGCCAGAAATTGGGGTGGGGGGGAACCAGTTGATGACATCGACTCCAGTGCATACCTGTTGCTCATTTCATCAACCCTGAAAGAATGAAGGGCAAAGTCAACCTCAGTGAAATAATAATAATAATAATAATAATAATAATCCTTTCTACTAAAGGTACAAGACCTGAAATTTTGGCGGAGAGGACTAGTCGATTACATCAACCCCAATGTTTCACTGGTACTTAATCTATCAACTCCGAAAGGATGAAAAGCAAAGTTGACCATGGCAGAATTTGAACTCAGACCATTAAGACAGACAAAATAGCGCTAAGCATTTTGCCTGGTATGCTAATAATTCTGCCAACTTTACACCTTAATAATAATAATAATCCTTTCTATTATAGGTAGAAGGCCTGAAATTTTGGGGAAGGGGACTAGTCGATTGCATTGAGCCCAGTGTTTCACTGGTACAGATGAAAGACAAAGTTAACGGTGGTGGAATTTCAACTCAGAACATGAAAACATGAAATACCTCTAAGCATTTCACCTGGCATGCTAATGATTCTACCAGCTTGCCACCTTAATAATAATAATAATAATAATAATAATAATAATAATAATAATAATGTTAACCAATTTAAAACAAAAATTAAAATATCAGATATTTGGACTAAAATCTCCTACAAAAGATGGACATTGCACCAAGTAATTGTTTGAATCTGCAGCATGAAGGTAAACAATGGTTGTGTGTAGTGGAGGGAGGTTGGGTTGCTGCCTGTTTACAAGTCACAGTGACATGTTGTCAGCTTCTTCCACCTGTTCCATTCTTCAACATTCGTTTTTTGTCTTGTAAAGAGAGTTTGGTATTGCAGAGTGGGTGGTACTTCATGATTCATTAGTTTTCAAGTTCAAATCTGCTACAGGAATTTTGTTGTTTCCTCTCTGCAGAATGTAAGAAGTTTGCTTTGTAACCCTAAGTTGAGCTTACTGTGAGCCAGTGCCTTCAACTACATCAGCTTGACCAGTGCTGTCTGAATGGAATTTCAGAGAGGAAACTAGGAAGAAGCCTGTCTAGTTACTGTATATTTATATAAGCAAAGTATGTAAATATCAGTGAGAAAAGCTAAAATCTAGAGCTGTTTGAGAGCAGTCCTTGGAGATATTTGTATCACAGACATTCCCTTGTCACTGATGCCGTCAGAAATACCCAGTGACCAGTTTATTTGAGACATGTAACCTACAATACTACATTTACAAATTGGGATATAGAATAGGTAATGTTATATAGACATTGTTCATTCATTTGTTGGCCTATGCCGTGGTTTAAGGCCCTGGTCAGCCCTGAGTGAGATCTGTGATGAAAGGAAGTCCAGAGGTGTCCTTTCCAACTAGGACTACAGTGTCCATTGTGAACTACAATTTTTAGAACAAAAATGTAATTTGATGGAGAAGTGGCAACTATTTCTAGCAAGTCTAGTGACCACACAGCAGCTCTATCTTATAAAACACAACTTACAGATCGAGAAAGTTTAGTGGTTTCATTTACTATAATGCGAATTGCTGGGCCATGATAAGTGGCAAGATGTCATCCAACCCATATGTTATGATGTATATGTGTAGAACAGGGGTCAGTAAAATGGTCAATGCTAACCCTTGGGGGTTAATATGGCTATCCAAGGGGTCAATAAATGCCTGAAATGATTTTGAGCATTAAGGGTGCTGAATTATTAGTGAACTAAATTTGGAAGAGTACAGTAATTTTCAAGCATTTAACATTTAAACCAGCCATATCAGGGCCAATTATTCTTCCTGTTTTATGTTCAAACTGGTCAGATCTGGCCTTTTGCACCTACCCTACAATATTAATCTAAAAAACTAAATCACATTAAAGAAATCTCAAAGCTATGAGATAATGCATAATTAATTCAAAACACTGTGAATTGAATGTTAAAGGGAAACCTCTACATGGTTGCTCAAGCTGCTAGAAATGGCAGCTAAATCTTCCTCAAATCAACACAGCTATAGTAAATCAGAGAAAATATATTAAATATATTCTTTTACTTGTTTCAGTCATTTGACTGCGGCCATGCTGGTGCATCACTTTAAAGGGGTTTTAGTTGAAGAAATCAACTCCAGGATTTATTTTTTGTGAGCAAAGTACTTATTCTAACGGTCTCTTTTGCCGTACCACTAAGTTACGAGGACCTAAACACACGAGCATTGAATGTCAAACAATGATGGGGGGAAGACAGACACATACACACACATATATATATATATATATATATATATACACACACACACACACAACGGGCTGCTTTCAGTTTCTGTCTACCAAATCTACTCACAAGGCTTTGGTCAACCCGATGCTATAGTAGAAGACACTTGCTGAAGGTGCCATGCAGTGGAACTGAGCCTGCAACCATATGGTTGGGAAGCATTGACAGGGTAACCAGAATGCTAAAGGATTAAGGCTGAAACCCTAATTTCCAGCCAAATAAGGCAATAACCAATATTCACCTAACACATATTTCACATTATATTTTCCAAGTATATCAATACAACACAATGAATTTTTATTGTTCTTCATCAAGTTCAAGAAGTATTTTCATTGAATTTCTTTAAATAATTCTTATTAAAAAGTAATAATGACTCAAAAGAACAAAAAAATTAATGTTTTTAAATCTAGAAATTTTTTTAAATGATAATTCTTTTTAGTTTTATTTTAGAAATTTACATGATAGCCACAGGTGTGTGGCTGTGTGGTGAAAAGTTTGCTTCCCAATCTCATGATTCTGGGTACAGTTCCTCTGTATGGCACCTTGGGCAAGTGTTTTCTACTACAGCCCTGGGCTGATCAAAAGCCTTGTAAGTGGATTTGGTAAATCGAACCCAAAAGAAGCCTGTCATATGCGTGTGTGTGTGTGTATAATATATATATAAATGTAGATAAAACAAATGATAGAGATGGTAAATGGAATATAGGCAGCGAATGAGCTTTGTCGGCTTACTACAGGAACATACCCAACACTTAAATATTTACTTATATAATGTGTGTGTGTGTGTGTGTGTGTGTGCCTCCAACCATATCTTGGCAAAAAGAGACTGATAGAACGAATAAGTGCCAAGCTTTAAAAAAATAACTACGAGAGAGGTGACTTGTTTAACCAAATTTTTCAAAGCAGTGCTCCAGCATGACCACAGTCCAATCACCGAAACAAGTAAAAAGTGAAAAAAAAAAAAAAAAAAGTAATGTCTGTTGAGTTATTATTGGTTACATGAGAGAACTCCTGACATATGGTTAAACAAGTGGTATCTTCCTAAGTGACCAAAATTCCATAACAAAATAGAAGTCTGGTGACCAAAATATGAAAGAATACAAAAACTTGTCTTCATAAATTCAACTACAATAGGTCACAAGAATTCATTGTGCTTGTCTTTAGCCTCCATTTTTGAGGAGTGTGGGACATTTCAATCTTTTTTTCGCTTATGTTTTGTTGTTTTGTAATTTTTTTTATCAAGTGAAGGCCTAGCAGTTAGGGTCTTGCACTCACAAATCACAGAGCAAAATAGAACCCAATTTGTCAGTCAGGCAAACTGAAGGACACACTTGTGCATTTTGCTCAAAACCACTACTGTAAAGTGGCCTTGCTGTTAGTTCCTCAGACCCTTAATATCACTGTCAATGAGTCTTTAACCCTTTCAATACTAGCTGAAACCCTTCAGGGTTTTTTTTTTTTTTTTTTTTTTTTGCTTCTTTTCATATACAAAATCTCTTGCTTTAGACATATTAAATAAATGTTATGTACAGTAAACCTGTATAATTTTAAATCATGGTTTTGATCCTCAGATCAAGCAGTATATTGTGCTTTCGAGCAAATCACTTCATTTCATATCATTCCAGTTCACTCAGCAGTAAATGGGTTTAATTAATAACTGAGAAATTAAGCCCGCAATGGGTTGGTGTCACATTCAGAGGGGAATGTTGCAATATCAGTCACTTATATGCCACGGGAACCAAGTGAACCCCAGCCTAGTGAGCTCTAGGGCTCATGACAGACCTTCTGAATCTAACTTACCTCTGTCATCTGTTCACAGACATGATACGTTTGTAACTGGTAGGTAGATAGTATTTGGTAGCTGGCTAGTAAATAGTAGCTGAAACTGTCCAAGATATTGGTCCAACTAGTATTACTCTACGGATGTGACAATGGAAAGTGATAAAAATGGAAGAAAAACAAAGGACAGCTTCCAATTCACATGCTTAAAGAGAATACTTGACATCAAGTGGCTGCAAAGAGCCTGAAATGACACAACTGCGATGACAGCAGGCATCAACAGGATCAGAGACAAAACAGGACACAGTTGCTGGAATTGGATCGGACATGTCCTCAGACAAGATTGAGAAGGCAATTGTATGGTGACATAAAATGGCAGTCTGAAGGGAAAAGAGCAGCAGAGAACCATATGGCGAAGGGCCACTGACAAGGAAAGAAGAACGCAAAGGAGAAGCAAGAATGAGATCAGAACGGCAGCAGAGAACAGAACTGGTTGGAGAAATCATACTGTGGCCTTATGTGCCTCTTGGCACAGATAGAACAAATTGATAGTATTTGGCAGCTGACTAGCAGTTAGTATATAGTAAGTAGATAGTGAAGTAGATAGTAGGTGGACAGTGAATAGTAGATGGATAGTGAACAGTAGGTGGATAGCGTATAGTAGCTAGATAGTATGTAATGCTTAATATGTCGTTGAAATTAACAAAGAAAAAAAATGAGAATTAGGAGAAGGTGATCATGTGATTCTCTCAAATTTCTGTAGCACCTAAATATCCCCTTTTTCTTATGTGGGTTTCTTTATAATGTGACGTAGACCCTGTTGGCCTTATGGCTTCTCTTTGAGAATCACTTGTACAACAAGCCTATGTGAACCGATTCATCAGTCAAGCAAACTGAAGGATGCACTTGTGCATTTTGCCCCAAAACACTACAGTACAGTGGCCTTGTTGTTAGTTTCCTCAGACCCTTAATATCACTGCCACTGAAGGCAGCGAGCTGGCAGAATTTGAACTCTGAACATAAAGACAGACAAAATACTGCTAAGCATTTCGCCTGGCATGCTGAGTTCAAATTCTGCCGAGGTCGACTTTGCCTTTCATCCTTTCAGGGTCGATAAATTAAGTACCAGTTGCATACTGGGGTCGATCTTTTGGGGAGGAGGCCAGTCGATTGAACAGCAACTTCAAGTAGTAATTTAGTTCTATCCCACTAGGACCAAAATTCAAATCTAACTGGGGTAATAACTTTAACATCTCTTTTCCCATACTGACATAAGACAGACAGTTTATAAGATAAAAGATAAGCTAATTGCAAAACACTGTTGATTTAGAACAATGAATCAACTAAAACTTATTTAGATTCTACCAAAAAGATTTAAATAGATCAGAGATAACAGACACAATGTTATTATCAGACACAGGTCTTTCGACCAAAGATCAGATCATGTCAAGAGATTCAAAAATAAGGACTGCTCAATTTCTGATATATCAATGATATTTATTTAACTAATGTCATCATCATTTAATGTCCGATTTCCATGCTGGCATGGGTTGGACAGTTTAGCAGGAGCTGGCTAGGCAGAAGACTGTACCAGGCTTCACTGTCGGTTTTGACATGATTTTTATAGTGGGATGTCCTTCCTAACACCAACCACTTTGCAGTGTGGACTGGATGCTTTTTATGTGAACTTATTGAATTGACTAAGATTTTAATGCAAACAATATGAGACAGTACTTTATGGAAGAAACAGTAGCAAAGACAGAATCTTTTACTTTTTGTAAGATTGCATCAAATGTAAAATATTCAAATATAATGTTAATCCTTTAGTGTTCAGATTATTCTGTTAAATGTAATACTTATTTATTCACATTATTTTGAATTAATCATGAATTTTCTTGTAGCTTCAAGATTATAATGACACAGTAATTTATTTTTAGACTGACATTGTAGGATAGGTGTGATGAGTCACATTTGGCCAGTTTGAACATATAGCTAGTAGAATATTTTGGCTGGATATGGCCGATTTAAATACTAAAGAGTTCACAACATTTGCTACAAACAAAAAAATAAAAGAAAATTGTAGAGGGTCATGGAAGACTGCTGATTTGTCAAAAAGGGCTGGGACCCAGAACACTGCAAAGTGGATGGCATTAGGAAGGGCATCCAGCTGTAGAGAACATGCCAAAGCAGACATTGGGGATCAACACACACACATCCAGCTTATTGAATCCTGTTGAGCCCACCAACTGATGCAGGCATGGAAGACAGACATTAAAAGATGAGGATTGAGATCAGTGTAATGGTAAAAAGACTGTGGGACCTGGTATTTTAGGACACCATAACTTTGATAGAATGAATGATACAGATTCATACATAAAACATGAGAACGTTTCATGAACAGGAATCCTAAAAAAAGGTGGCGGGGGATCTCTTCTTACAACAAGGGCAATGGAACAGAGGACATTACAGAACAATGTGGGTGAGTATCTGCTAAATAATCCCTGTAACATTACTGGTACTTATTGGTCAGTTATGAAAAGCAAAGCTGACTTGGAGGATTTCAATCCAAAATCATCATCATTATTATTACTGGGTGGCGAGCTGGCAGAAATGTCAGAGCATTGGGAAAATGCTTTGCAGTATTTCTTCTAATACATTACATTACATTCTGAGTTCAAGTTCCACTGAAGTTGACTTTGCTTTTCATCCTTTCAAGGGCTGATAAAATAGGTACCAGTCAAGTACTGGCGTCACTGTAATCAACTAACCTTCTCCCTTAAAATCAAAGCAATATGCCAAAATTAGAAAGATTTATTATTATTATTATTAGAACTGGTTGAGCATCAGAAAAAAATTGCTTTGCAGTATTTTTTTCCAACATTTTTTGTAATGAGATCAACTTTGCCTTTCATCCCTCTGAGATCAATATAACAAAGTACTAATCATGTACTGAGGATGACAGTACCAACTAATCTTGTCTCTCTAAAAATTACAGGCCTTGTGTCTAAATCAGAAATATTATTATTATTACTAGCACAATGTCTCAGATTTATAAAGGAGAGGAAATGGAGTTGTGTGACTAGAATGAGGGGGATTCCCTTTTTAAAAACATCACCTATAACAATAATTTTGAAACTAATAGCAGCTTCCTTCTCCCCGAGAATTAGTAACATTTTTGCCCTACCCCCTTAATTAAACAAGAATAGAAAATACAGATCACATCCATATGATTTTTTTCCTTCACTGTGGTGTTGGACAAGTTTAAAACCATCTACTTTCGTTAAACATGGCAATTTGTATGACCCCACTGTCCAGTCCTGGCAAAACCTCCCTCTTTCCCCCGATACATATCAAACACTCAACATAGAATCCCATGATGTCTCTTGTTAGACCTATGAATGAAGCCAGTTTACATTCATTGTTGTTTTCATTCATGAAAGACAAAAGATGTTTTGCTAACGTAACGAGATGTGTGTTAGTTATTCTGTCGTCGAAGTTTGAGATCAGTCAAAATATAAATGACATCAACTAAGTTTTGATAGCAGAAACAAACTGAGCAAAAAACATTTCAAATACATTTTAAAGTTTATATTAACAATGGTTCCATAGTGATTGACCATCAATCACTCATATTTGACACTTGTGTTCAAATCCAATTCGGTACTTGTACACTCTGCTTGGAATTAACAGGTCAATTGTCTATCCTGGTCTCAATTAGCCATCAGTGGTGCCAGCACAACAGAAGTAGTACTCAATATTCTTTATACAGTGTACTTGAGAAAATGTGTCATTTAGGAAAATGTCATCCTCCAAAGTGACTTATAGTGATGCTGAAAAACTGAAAACACCAAAACAAAAAAAGAAGACAAAAGTTTTCTTCCACACAGAAAGAAACATGTTAAAAAGTTTTCTTACCTGACTATGTTGTTCATCCATAGAGTCATCGCCACCAGGTGGCTGAATCCAGTTGTATTTCCGTAGTTCTAGGCGAAGACCCATTCGCTCAAATTCAGTGAATTGTCGGTGCAAACTACGAGAGCATCCTTTGCAGACGACAACACTCTCTCCGCTATCCATCACCAAGGCACCCTGAGGTACTTTGTGATCTTTGAGGAAAGGAAACTTGGGAACTTGCAAAGTACAGATCTTTTTCCGCTCAGCCGTTCTACTGCAAACGTAACAAGTGAAATTCTTGAGAACATATTTTCTTAACCATCGGTTACTGGTCCCTGGAGTTTTACAGTTTTCGTAATCTTTCCACTGTTTTAGAAGCATGTGGTAGCAATATTGACAGGACATCACTGTTCCCTCATCACTCATGGTTTCAGCACCTTGAGCAGGGTCACGATTGGCTAAGAATGGGAAAAATGGGTTGGTCTGTCCATTTGGAACTTTAGCATCGTGTCTGGCTGGATAAGAACACAAGACATGCATGTTGGCAACAAGACCGCTTTCTCCACACAGAAAACAGACTTTTTTCGGCAAACTACTAACACATTGCAAAGGATGCGGTATTGTTGCAGCTATAATAGTGTTGCTACTACTACTGTTATTGTTGTTGATATTAAGGCTGTTGTCAAGGGCAGCTAAATTTGGTTTCATGTCAACAGGAACTCTTCTGGCATCAATTGTAGAAGAGGAGGAGGACGGAAACTGGTTACTGTATACCGATGAAACATTGGAACGGTTGCTAACCTCGCCATTATTGTGGGCAGTGGACGAAGAAGTTATTGAAGTGGCTATGGCAAGAAGTCCCTGAGAGCCTGTCGGCACTGTGGGAACAGGACTACCACTGGTGATTTGAATGTTTAGCGGCTGACTCACATCCCCTTCAGACGTGGGGAAATTGGAAGAATCACTGGACTGATATGTATAAGTAGCTCTGTTGAGGTTTATTGGAAGCGTGAATTGTCTCTGAGAGAGTTTGACACCCTGACTCTCGTACATATGCCACTGGGTAGCAAGGTGGTCAACACATACACGACAAGCTATAACTGTACCGTCGGGATTTAAAGGATGTGCTCCTTCTGGCCGGGGCAGGTCTCTAATGAATGGGAAATGCATCATATTTGACCTACTGTCTTTGGTCAGTGTATGCAGGAGGCGGGATGAAGAATGTGACATAAATTGACCACACAGATAACATATCTCTTTGTTGGTTGTGCTGCTAGTAGTGGTGGTGGTGTTGTTGTTGCTGCCTGACAAAGTTTTTTCACTAACATGACTACTATTGCTACTACTACTACTACCACCTGCATTAATACTACTACTAATACAGATATTGTCTTTTGTATCGGGATATTTCTCCTTGTTGATTCTATAAGTTCTGTTTTCGATGCTAATATTGGCCATCTCCTGGTCTTTCCATTGTTGATAAAGGGTCCGTCTACATATGTTGCAGACAGCGGCGATGCCTTTGTCGGAAAGAGGTGCTGCGCCCGCTCTGGTACTGAACCGGGTCAAGAAGGGGAAATACGGGTCACCCGAAGGTTGTCTGAAGGCGAAAATAAACCGACGTGTTATCCACGGTTGGAGGGCGCCGCACGTGAAACAAACATATTTGGCTGATGATGAGGAGGAAGAGGAAGATGATCGACATTTATCAGTGACAGTGGTGGCGTTGCTACTATTGCTTTTGGCATGCGGGTCAAAATTGGTCACTTCGTCCGTATTGTTGGAACGATAGTCACGACTACTAGAAGAACTATGGCCATTGTTTTTATGAACCGATAAATCAAGAGCAACATCAGCGGCGGCCCCTCGGGTGTCGAGGGCAGCGTAAGGGTCGGCTAAAGAAATCAAACGAGATTTAGTCACATTGGGACTGGACGAATTAAAACCAGAATCGACAGAACCTGGGTTGTATTGTAGGCCCATAACTTGGGCGATGTACTCACCTTGTAGTCGCATTTCCGCTCCAGTGAACTGGCCATTGTCCGAACGTTTTAGCCAGTATAATCTCTTGACGCTCGGTGTTTTATTACGTTCGTAGGTATCCCATTGCTGAGTGAGGAAGGCGTGGCACACTCTGCAGCTGTCCACTGTGCCATCAGCACCGAGCAGTCGAGCTCCTTTGGGAGGTTCGTGATCCTCCAAAAACGGGAAATAGGGTCCCTTGTCCAAGCGCGGTTTCGTATACAAAATACGACCCGAATCAGCTCCGAGGTTACCACACACAAAACAAACAGTTCTGCTACCCATTGTGTATGTTATATATGTGCACTATATATATATATATATATATATATATATATATATAATGTTTGTATGTGTGTATATTATATATACATATATTTATGTGTTGTGTGTGTGTGTGTGTGTGTATATATATATATATATAAGAATAGAAGTGTTTTTGTAGAAGCTGAGCACAAAACAATATTTAAAGGGTGCCGAGTTGATGTCGGATGTAGATACGTGGGCTGTGATTGAATTCAATATGAAAAATGGGAGAGAGAAAAGAAAAAAAAAAAGATGACAACAAAGAGAAAGAAGAGAGAAAGAAGAAGAGAGAAAAAAATGGATGAAGGAAGAAAGACAGCCACAAAGAAAAGCCGAACTTTGAAAAATTGTAATTCTTCAGCAGTATATGTCTTATATTATTGATATTTTCTTTCTGTTCACATTATGATTGATGGGGTGAACATTCGATGATAACAGGACTTTGTCCCAGTCCAGTAGAAGAGGCATTGCTCTGCCTTAAAACAACGACCATTCACCATGAATCTCCTCCTCATGCAGTCCTCCTGGCTGACTCTTTTGTTGTCCGACTGCGCTAACTGGCTGGCCGACTGACTCCTCTTCGTCGTCGTCGTCTATCGGTGGTGGGGCGGCCGCTTTGCTAAGAAGCTTTTAGCTGAAGCTCTTTATATATAATATCATTCAAAGGCCGCCTAAACACATTCTGGCAGGATTTGGTAGAAGAAATTCAAGGCTATAAGTCATCCTGTTGGGGTAAATTAACAAACAAGTACACACGCACATACATACATATATAAATATATGTGTGAGTGTGGAGGTAAAGGGACAGTGAGGCTGTTAAAGTTTGGTGGAGAAGTAAAAAAACGAAGTGTTGTCTCCTTACGTAGAGGTAACAACAACAACAACACGTCTAAATCTAGCCTTCGCCATGTTGGAACATCTGGACGCGCTGCCGCTTCCCATCATGCAGTGCGAGAGCGAGAGCGCGAGGCCGGGAAACGAGTATATTTATGCGTAGCTCACGAAAGCGAAACGATTGCAGGTCCGGGATCGAGGCGAATTCAATAGCAGCGTGAGTTGTCATCATGAAAAGGATGTGAAGACGACGGCGATGGGGCAGCGTGGCCAGTAGAAGGACTTGGGCGGCAGTCGGGGAGGGAGAAGCTGGCTGCTCATCTTTATTTCTTCTTTCGTTAAGTAAACATCTGTTTAAGGGAGCGGCGCGCATTGCCAACAGCTGGTATTACCCGTTTTCATTCTCATATATATATTTTTATACACACACACACACACACACACACACAAATATATAAATATATATATATTTACACACACACAAACATATGTAGATGTATATACGTACACATACATATATGTGTATGTAGATGTGTATATGTGTGTGTGTGTGTGTGCATATATATATATGTATGTATATGTACGTATGTATAAATGTGTATGTATATAGATATGTGTATGCATATATATATATATATGTACGTATATACATATATGTATATATATATATATATATTTATATATATATATATATATATACATATACATACATATATATGTATATATACAAATATTTATATATACATATTTAGATATATATATATAAATATGTATGTATATATTTATATATATGTGTGTGTGTGTATTAGTATATATATACATACATATATATATATATATATATATATATATAATACTTGTGTGTATATCATCATCATCATCATCGTTTAACGTCCGCTTTCCATGCTAGCATGGGTTGGACGATTTGACTGAGGACTGGTGCAACCAGATGGCTACACCAGGCTCCAATCTAATTTGGCAGAGTTTCTACAGCTGGATGCCCTTCCTAACGCCAACCACTCAGAGAGTGTAGTGGGTGCTTTTACATGTCACCCGCACGAGTTTGTATGTGTATATATGTATGTATGTATGTATGTATGTATATATATATGTATATTTATATGTATATATATAAATATATATATGTATGTATATATATTTATATGTATATATATAAATATATATATGTATATGTAGTGAGCGGTGTTCCGTAAGCCACTGTTTTGGGACCACTACTGTTCATAATGGCCCTCTCAGACATCCCCTCAGCCACACAGAGAGCCACGATCACAAGTTATACAGATCATTCAAAAGTCTCACAGGTAATACAGAACCCTGAAGACACTATGCACCTGCAATGTGAACTGGATGAAATATACAAGTGGGCTGAAAAGAATAGCATGCAGTTTAATGCTGAAAAGTTTCAAGCCTTGTGCTATCAGCATGCAAGACTAAATGCAGTACCCATTAAATACACTGGACCTGGAGGGATTGCAATGCCAGAGGCGCAGTCCATGTGAGACCTGGGCATTTACATGAGTAATGATCCATCCTTCCATCTGCATGTTGCTAAATTGGCAATGAAATGCAGGTGGCTGACCGGATGGATTCTTAGAACTTTTAGAACAAGAGATCAGAAAACCATGATGGTCCTCTGGAGGACACTTGTCCTAAACCACTTTGACTATTGCTCTCAGCTATGGTCACCAACCAGTGTCAAATTAATCTCAGAACTTGCATTGTGTGCCACTTTCATTGTCGGGGTAAACCTGGGTTTTTCCTTGGATGATATGCATGTAATCCACCTTCCGAAAGTCTGTTCTTCAATGCAGTGATGTTCTCTTCCATTAATTAACAGGAAATCTTGCTTCAAGATGCTCTTCTATTGTTGAGAAAAGTTCTTTCTATTTTCCTATCAATCCTAGGGGTTGTTACTCATTTTCTACCACAGTTACCAACCCTTTTTGCTATCAAATCCTTGTTCTTTTGCATTTTCTTATTAATTGCCCTAATTGTCTGAATTGAAACATTTAGTTTCTTTGCAACTTCTCTCTGTTTAAATGAGGTATCCCTCAAATACACTTCTATTTGTCGAATTTTATGGGGACTAAGATCTCTTTGTTTACCCCTCTCAGCCTGGATTTGAAATAACACTTATTTACACTTCAAGTGTAATTTACTACATCAATTAGTAACTAATGCAACACAGAGTAACTAAAAAGTCATTAGAACACAAACAAGCACTCTACACTGACCACTACTTGACTAAAACTGAAGGAAACGTGGGCTGCTGCAGCTGGGCCACATAAAGCGATTTAGTGTTGCCACACAACAGAAACTCATTATTTCCAGATGTCACTAGAAACCCATATAAGCCATAACTAAAATCAAAGTCAAAGAATATACAGTTGTAATTGTGTGAAATTTAATATGATTCAAACTCATTTGTCTCAATTAAATAACCAAACAAACAAAATATATAGTGTTTTTTTCAAAAATCCTTAATAATGTTTCCAGTACTGTACACATGCACACACATATATGCAACAAAATATATATAAACCATAATCTTTTTTATAAAATTGTTTAAGCATCTATTTTCCATGCCTGCATGGGTAAAAATTTATGAGAGTATATATATATGTGTGTGTATCAGTTAATTTAAATGGATTTTGACTGTCCATAGCACCACCTGGTGTAGTCTTCTATATCATGTTTTTAGGAAACCCTGCCCCACTGCAGTAGGAAATTGTTGACCAAAATGTATCAGGATGTGAATGGTTTGTCTGGTATTTCTTGGCAGAATTTGTCCAGGAAATATTTAAATCTTACAATATGCATTTTTGTTTTTTTCCCGATAATGTTGAATAAAGCAGAGCCAATTCAGGTGAAAAAAAACAAACTTGTGTCACCATGTTGTTCTTTGATGTGAGCTTTCTTTTTGTAGGGGAACCATATAATAGCACAAGGGCCTGATATTGTGTGATTTGTAAACGTGATACCAGCATCATAGGGGCAGGCATGGCTGTGTGATAAGAAGTTTGCTTCCCAACCACATGGGCATGTGTCTTCTACTATAGCCTCGGGCTAACCAAAGTCTTGTGAGTGGATTTGATAGAAGAAAACTGAAAGAAGCCTGTTGTGTATATTATATATATATGTATATATGTTTGTGTCCATGTATGTCCCCCCACCAACACTTGACAACCAGTGTTGGTTTGTTTACATCTCCAAAACTTAGCAGTTCACCAAAAGAGATCAATATAAGTGTTGAGCTTCAAAATAATTACTTTAAAACAGGATTGATTTGGTTGATTGAAATTCCTAGAGGTGGTTCTCCACCATAGCCACAGTCTAATGACAGAAACAAATAAAACAATAAGTGTCAGGAAGGCGGCGCTGGGCACAGGTGCCATCACGATTTCGCTTTTGCTTGCCCCAACAGGTCTTCGCAAGCCGAGTTTCGTGTCCAATGAAAGAGACGATGTTGGCATGGGTGCCAGTCATCGAATTTAGTTCAATTTTGATTTCACTTGCCTCAACAGGTCTTCGCAAGCGGAGTTTAGTGTCCAATGAAGGAAGGTATGCATAAGTAGGCTGGCAGAGGCCTTGGATTTTTGTCTCATTTGGCTTGCTGAGTCGTCTCACGCACAGCATATTTCCAAAGGTCTTGGTCAGAAGTCATCGCCTAGGTGAGGCCTAATGTTTGAAGGTCGTGCCTCACCACCTCATCCCAGGTCTTCCTGGGCCTACCTCTTCCACAGGTTCCCTCAACTGCTAGGGTGTGGCACTTTTTCACACAGCTATCCTCATCCATTCTCACCACATGACCATACCAGCACAATCGTCTCTCTTGCACACCACAACTGATGCTTCTTAGGTACAATTTTTCTCTCAAACTACTTACACTCTCTCTAGTATGCACACTGACATTACACATCCATCGGAGCATACTGGCTTCATTCCTTGCGAGCTTACGCATGTCCTCAGCAGTCACGGCCCATGTTACACTGCCATGAAGCATGGCTGTTCGTACACATGTGTCATACAGTCTGCTGTTTACTCTGAGTGAGAGGCCCCTTGTCACCAGCAGAGGTAAGAGCTCTCTGAACTTTGCCCAGGCTATTCTTATTCTATAT
>NC_069000.1:7242453-7246957 GCF_001194135.2 Octopus bimaculoides
ATATATATTCTTCTGATGAGTATATTTATATTATTGCCTGACACTCAGTTGTATTTTTTGGGCAAAACCGATTGGTAAGACCAGCTGTGATAGATACTTAGTACTATATAATTCAGATAATATATGTATATATGTACATATATATATAATAATAATATGAGGTGTTTTGGTATCCAGAAGACCCAAAAGGCATAGCCTTACACAAACGCACACACATATATATACATTTTTATTGTTGTTGTTTCCATAACAGCTACCTTTGATGAGTGCAGGGTTTCAAAATCAGTCTGTAACCCAACACTTGAATCCCCATCGCAAAACCAGCTGGTAAGATCGGTCGTAATGGATGTATAATACTGTACACTTGGATTTATACATCATCGTCGTTTAACGTCCGAATGTCTGACTTAGTTTCATTTCCAAGTGAATCAGTGGAACAAGAAGTTTCTTGTAAGGGTGGATCAAGAGTGTATGACAGACTATTGTAGTGGTGGGACAGACTGGGTCAGACTTTGAACAAAGGGAGGTAAACAATAACGGACCCACAAGTACTTCGTTCATCGCTAAAAAATGTTTCTTCTCTTTTTTAGTTTCCAGGTCCTGTTGGACTGCGGCCATGCTAGTGCACTGCCTTCTACATTTAAACACTAATACTAATCTACATATTTGTGTGTGTGTGTGTGTATTTCATAAAAATGTTTATATGATATATTTTCGATAAAGACAAAAGACTAAATATTAATAAACATTAAAGAAAATAATTTCAAGAATATCTTTTTTTATTTCGATTCATTTTAAAATCTTATCTAAACTAGGATGGGAGGGGGACTTCAAAAAAAAAAATTCCGAAGAAATATTTTCTTTTTTATCTTCTTTTACACGTCCAAAAAACGACCTCATTTGCATGGCAAGTGAAGTGGGGTTATTTTTTCATTTATTCAGTTGATTAAACCAATAACCATAGTTCATTTAGAAAGTATTCTTGCTTTCTATTTACGTTATTTGAGAAAGGCAAAAATTAACGTTACTTTCGGGGAGGCTTTTTTCCTTTTTACTATTTTTTTTTCTTTGATTTTATCTTTTTAAGAGTATTCTGGAAGAAATATTTTTTTTTTATTTTTTTATTTTTCAACTCAAGTTCTCCTTTGGGAGTTGGGAATTAAACGTTGTGCTTATATTGAACTGAGCCTTGCCAGTTAGAGAAACTCTAATTGGGTCTCTCCTCTTCCACCACCACCACCACCGTCGCCGCCACCGGCATCTCAGTTAAACTGCCTGACTGGTTCAGCCGGTGATTTCTGTTGGGGTCTGAAGGAGAAAGAGAGAAAGAAAGAGAGAACAAATAAAGGACGAACTGAATGTGGTAGCAGGATGGTGATGTATGCATTGTCTATTCACATACGCACACACACACACGCATTCATATATACATACATACGCATATGTGTGGATGATAATAAAACATATATGTAAATTTTATACATACATACTGAATATATATATATATATATATATAAATATAAATTATATGGGTATAACACACACACATATATTTATACGCACATTTCTACAATGCATTATACATGTATATAAATATATATGATGAAAGAAAGAAGTAGAGAAAGAGTGAGAGAGAGGAGGAAAGAGATGGAGAGACATTTGTTGGAAAGAAAGAGAGAGAGAAGCGAACGGAATGTACAAGAGAATTCAACAGTGAATGGTAAGAGAAAACAGCAACGAAAGGACAAAATAATTTTGAAAATAAAGGAGAAAAATAGAGAGGAAAGAGATAAGAGAAGTAAATAGATAAATAGGTAGATAGATAGATAGATAGTGAGAGAGAGAGAGAATGATGCATAGTTTAAATAGGAATGGATAGATAGATAGCTAATTGAAAACTATAAGTTTTTTAAATAAAAAATGTGATACATACATACTACATGTAGGTAGATAGATAGATAGATAGATAGGTGTGGACAGAGTAATATACGTGAGAGAGAAAGAGAATAGAAAACAGATAGAAAGAAGAGAGCGATTATGAGAAAAAAGAAAGGAAAGAGAAACGAAGAAAGTGATGAGTGCGGGGGTGGGGTTAAAAAGAGAGAGAGAGTAATGAAAGAAATTGGAGAACGAAAGAAAAATAAAGACAAAAGGGAAGAAACAAGACAAAAAATTTACAGTGGAGGGAAAAGATAGAATATTATTGGAAGAGATAGATAGATAGATAGATAAGGGAGCGATAGGAGATTATAAAGTGAGAAAGATAGGAGAAAGACTATAAAGTGAGACAGAGAGAGATGAAAGAAAGTATTAATGAAAGAGAGAAAAGAGCGAAAGAAGAGATAAATGTAAGAACTAAGACTTCTTGCGCCATCTTCGCCATCCCCGACGTCACTACTATCAGCAACATTATCACCATCACCTCCGCCGCCATTACAGTCACCACCGATAACACAACCACCACCTTCACCATTATCACTATCAAACTACCTCTGCCACTACCTCCACCACCACCATTAACATCAGTATCACCACGACCCCCTTCGACACCAACACAACCGTCAGCAGCAGTAAGAGCTTCACCACCATCACCACGAACCCCACCACCAACACTAACAACATCATCATCACTACCATTGCTACCAACACCGCCGCCGCCACCAGCCTCGGCGCCTTCGTCGGTAACGTTAGAAAACTAAAACTCTATCAACAAACAAACAAAATCGCCATAAAAACAAAAGAAAAACAAACAAATAAGAATCTGTCGGGGGAAAAATAGTGTCGAGCCTCGACATTTGTAACTGGAGACTGTTGGAGTGGGAGGGAGAGCATAGGGAGGGCAAGGAGGAGTTAGTCAGAGTGAGAGAGGGATGAGAGATAACATTTAGAAAGAGAGGATGGGATAAGGAGAGAGAGAGAAAGCTGCAAATGAGAGGGTAATAGATAGCAAGAGAGGAAGGAAGTGAATGAGAGGAGAGAGAGGGGGGGAAATAATAAAATAAAGAAATAAAAAAGAAGCAAGAAAAAATTTGATAAACGAAAAAAATACCAAAAACTTGCAGAAAGTACAAAAAAGAAAAGAAAAACTGTTTACTATTATAATTTGTGTGGATACATGCACGCATACACATATATACATACATACACACATATATACACATTTACACACACATATACATACACACACACACATACATATATATATGTATACATACATATATACACATATAGACATACACATATGTACACACATTTACACACACAAATATGTACAACATACATATATACATATAGAACATCCACATATATATATACATTTATATACACCCACATAAACACGTGTGTATATATATATGTATATATAGATGTATGTATGTAAGCGTGTATGCGTGAACACATACATATATGTGTCTACATGTTTATATACCTATATGTAAACATAAACTTAAGTTTACACACACAAACACACACAAACACATGTCTATGTAGATGTTTGTGAGTGTATAAATGTATGTGCGTTTGAATGTGTGTGTATGTACGTAAATGTGTATGCGTGTGGTGTATGTATGTATGTATGTATGTGGCGTATGTGAGCAGGTATAGAGGAGAGGGATAGGAGTGTAGTTAACACCACCAGTAATTCTTCAATGTCTCTGATTCAAGAAATAAAAATCTTTAGAGAAACAATCGCATTTTTGTTAAAATATTTATTTTCACACACACATACATACATATACGCACACACAAGCACACATATACACACATTGCCAAATACACTCACCCACAAATGTATATACAAAAATATATACATATGTATTTATTTGTTGATATATGTGTGCGTGTATGTGTGTGTGTGTGTTAGGATAGATAGATAGTTTTATATATATATATATATATATATATATATATATATATATATATATATATATATATGTATATATATACATAAAAATATGTGCGTCTATATAGATATATGTGTGTGTATTTATGAACGTATGTATGTGAATACACATATACATGAGTATATGTGCGTTTGAACGGCACGTAATATATACAAAGAAAACAGGTATATACACACACATATACACATATGCATATACGTGTATATTAATGTGATACGTTTAAAATATGTGTGTACATGTGTATGTATCTGTGTGTAAGTTTGTGTCTGTGAATGTGTGTTTGAAGAGGATAAGGTCATAAACCTATAAATCATACACACACACATGCAGACACATATAGACACATATACATACACACATACTGAACCACTCTTAACCAGCCCTTACATACCAGACACATAGCAACAGCCATACTTACAGATAAATGAACTACTCTTTGTACACGCACACATACGTATGTATACACATATACATGAGCATAAACTAGAACGGTACAATGTCACGCACATTGAAATATATAGTTACACATACATGCCTGTATACACACACACGCGCATATATGTGTGTGTAGTGTGTGTGCTTGTTATATACACATATATATA
>NC_069000.1:7247604-7248723 GCF_001194135.2 Octopus bimaculoides
TATATATATATATATATATATATTCAATTGTCCAGATATTTAGTTTCTTGTATATACATCTATATATATAAAGAGAGTGAGAATTTGAAAGAAATAATAAACAGAAAACAGTTGTCGTATTCAGTTATTTATAGGACATACACGCGTTTCCATAACATGCCGGAATAATTACATAATGACCATAGGCACATTATGCAATCATGCACTGTACCTCTTCAGTGTTCTGCAATAAATATAATAACCGATGTGAAAGCTCCAAATACATGCATTCCTTCCCCCCACCCTACCCGTTATGCAAATAGTCAACAACCTTGCACGTCACATAAAATAGCAAGAGATACATAAAGCACCATTTCAAGGAAGTTCAAACAACGTCACGCCTTTCTCAGAACCAGATATGTGCGACCAGAGGAGTGAGGGATGAAGCAGGGAGAAAAAAGAGAAAGGGAGAGAGAGAAAAAGAGAGAAAGAGAAAACTTATAAAATCGGAGAAAATGGAAGGAAAGTGAAACGGGAAGACGAACACTGACCAAACTGATAGTGGAAGGTCAGCCCAGGCCATAAATCAGCTTAGGGCTATCTGAAAGATATAAATACACATCCAGTACAAAAGACATAAAACCACCTATATACAGAATCACACGCAGGCACGCATTCACACACACGCGCACACACATGTGTGTGCGTGCGCGTGTGTATACGCCTATACACATAACTACGTATACGGATAAATCCATACACACATACATATTATTTACACACGCCTACAACTATACACAGACACATATACGTACACACACACATACGCTCATAAATCCATCCACCATATACAAATACAGAACACATCATGCATAAACAAGCACAAACGTTCACATACCTGATTATTATAACACATACACAACACAACTTAACCAGTAATCTATCTGTTAATCGAAGCATTCAACTATCAACAACAGCGTACAAATATACCTCTGTGTGTGTGTGTGTGTGTGTACACAATACGTATACACGCATATAAATTACAATATACATGCACACATATTTGAAGGTTGATTATATAAATAAATAATAAATTATAAAGGAAAGCACACACACACACACACACACACGCACACACAC
>NC_069000.1:7249150-7251357 GCF_001194135.2 Octopus bimaculoides
TATATATATATATATATATATACATATACATATATATATACATGCATACACACATATATATATATATATATATATACATATACATACATAGATATGTATATGTATGTATGTATGTATAAGATGTATAGTTGTATATAAACGTGTATATATACATACGCACGTTCGCTTACACACATACATACAGACAACAGACAGACAGACGGACAGATAGATAAGGAATATAAGGGCAAGTTTCCTGCTTTGCACTTATCGGTTTGATAAGAGCAATGCAGGAAACTTTTTTGGCGTTTCAGTCATATATATAGAGAGAAATAGATAGATAGATAGATAGATAGATAGATAGATGTCTTTATAAGCAATATCTTCATGGACAGGAAAACTTTCGGTTTTGTGTTCGGTTTCCATTAGCGACCGATTCTATTCTCTGTAACTGTCGTCAGAGACTCTACTTATAATTCTGTTATGACGAAGGACTTCAGTTAATTGGATTGACTGATTTGCATATACAACGCATTCTTGGCAGTTTGTTGAGGTAATCAAATTTCTTGTTTCAACGATTTAGTCCCATCTGACTATCATCTGTTCCTCAACTGGAAAAAATCACTTGGCTGGGAAACAGTATCGCAGTGATGATGATGATGTTGCATCTGCTGTTAATGACATTTTTGACCAACAGGATAAAAGCTTCTTCACCAATGGGACCCAATCATTGCAACATCGATGAAAGAAGAGTGTGGACCGCAAAGGAGACCACGTTAAAAATCTAAACCTCACTTGGTCACATTCCGTGAGAGTATCTTGGCCAGCCTATGAACTTTTCAGTCAACCTTCGTACATACGATGTTGGCTAAAAGTCTGTGGATATATATTCTTCAGTATAGAATAGAAATTACCAATCTTTTACAAATCTCATATAAAACCCCTCAATGAAGTTCTGTCCTACATCTACGATGGAGCTACTTCTGCACATTTTGGAGTGTACCATAGGTTATCAATGACCTGAGGCAAGGCAAATATGGCGTGGGGAATGTGTTGGACAAAATGTAACAATTCTTCCTGCTCCTCATGATCTGAGTTCAGCGACTGTCACGTTCTAACTGAATCAGCCTTGTTATTTCCACTGTGGCTACCACAATGTTGACAGGCATGGACGGGACAGTGGAAAGAAGGTAACCCGTCACACTGCATCTCATACGGCATTTGAGACCACGTAGAAGGTATGTCCTTACAGCATTTTAGTCCCCAGCGCAATATCAATACACTGGACCCTATGTTGACAGCAAATCACAGCACTCTTAAATCAGAACTGGGCCCCTGGACTCGTGAGACCCCTGAGCAAATCATTGCACCGAGTCCTGTAGTATTTATCTATTGACAGCAAGCTACAGTACACGTGGATCAGATGAGACCCCTGAGCAAATCATTGCACCGAGTCCTGTAGTATTTATCTATTGACAGCAAGTTACAGTACACGTGGATCAGAATTAGGTCCCTTGAACCTTGAGGTCCCTCCCGGGCAATTGCTCAGTGTGCCCGTGCCTTAAGGGACACTGGTGTACGGTATCAACAAGTGGGTAGCAACATAGCTTTGTGAATTGCTGCAATATAGCCCATTGCTTGGCAGAGGTTTGGCTTAGCAGTAAAGATAGATCTGTGTTGAGCCTACCTACTTGCTCTAGAAATGCGGGACCAGATCTGTCACTGGGCTACAGGACAACGACAATGACGACAACAACAACAACAATCAACAATTGCCAATGACAAAGCCTTTATGCGGTAATTCGAATTGCTAGAGATAGAAGCCAAAATCTGAATCAAATCACTTTCTACAGTCTGTGAAGAATAGGTGAGAATACTTTCGATAATGAAGTTATAGGTAGACAATAGAAAGAAAAACGGGATGGTCACAAATGGAATGTCTTTTGATCAGAGGTTTGATCAATATGAGTTGATATGAGGCTATAAAACAACAACTACAACATCAAAAACAATATAGGGGGGGGGGGATATGCCCAACCCTTCATCCATATATGCATACATGCATATGTATATACAGATATTTCTATATATATATTTCTAGAGATATATTTGTGTGTGTGTGTGTGTCTATATATATATATATACAGTAAGTTTTATATATATATATATATATATATATATATATATGTGTGTGTGTGTGTGAGTACATATATATATATATATATAAT
>NC_069000.1:7251467-7256242 GCF_001194135.2 Octopus bimaculoides
TATATATATATATATATATATTATATATATATATATGTATATATATATGTATGTATGTATGTATGATGTAATGTAATTAATAATTAGTAAATGAGGATGCCGATATAGTGATGACAGTGGTGATAACGACTGAATGTGATGATGATGACGATGACGACGACGGCGACGACGATGACGGTAACGATGATTATGATGATGATGACGACGATGATGATGATGATGTTGACTGGGTTCAAGGTCTCCGATTTATATGGGAGCGATGCACGATAACGATTATAAAGATAACTACAATGGTGATGATGATGATGATGGGGTAGGAGTGCGAGATGATGGTGTGATAATGATGATGATGATGATGGTGATGCTGATTGCTCGTACTACCACATTTACTACTACTACTACTACTACTACTACTACCACAACAATTAGTGCTGTTACTACTACTACTACTACTAATAATAATAATAATGATAATAATAATAATAATAATAATAGTGATAATAATGATAATAATGATAATAATGATAATAATAATAATGATAATAATAATGATAATAATAATAATAATAATAATAATAATAATAATGATAATAATAATAATGATGATGATGATGATAATAATAATAATAATGATAATGATAATAATGATAATAATAATAATAATAATGATAATACACTACTACTACCGCAAGTACTGTTGCTACAACGGCTGCTTCTGCTGCTACTACTACTACTACTACTACTACTACTACTACTGCTACCACTTTTAACACTACTACTACTACTACATATAATTGTTGTTGTTGCTTCCAAAAAAGAAAACATCCTCTTTCTTGTAAACATCTCAAGCTTTGTAAACAAATATACAAACTTGTATAGATGCATAGGTGTATATATATATATATATATAAGTATATATATATATATATATATATATATATATATATATATATATATATATATATATATATATATATATATATATACTTATACGTGTGTATGTATGTATGTATATATGTATGTATGGATGGATTATTGTATATATATATATATATGTATGTATTTATGTATGTATGAGTTTATGTATGTATTTATGTATGTATATATGTATGTATTTGTATGTATATATGTATGTATTTGTATGTAATGTATGTGTGTGAATATAAATGAGAGTGTATATATGTATCTACGTTTCTGTATACATGTGTGTGCGTGTGTATTTGTGTGTGTATACGTAAAACATTTTATTTTTGCTAAAGGAGTGACTCAAAGATTTACAGTGTCGTCTCCAGGCACCTGTCAAGCAAGTGTGTGTATGTGTGTGGGCTGCTTGTATGTGTGTGTGTGCTGTATGTGTACGTGTGTTCTTTGTGTGTATGTGTGTTGTGTGCGTATGTGTATTATGCGTGTGTGGGTGTTGTGTCTGTGTGTTTTTCTGTGTATGTGTGTGTGTGTTGTGTGTCTATACATGTGTGTGCTGTATCCGTATATGTGTGTTGTATATGTGTGTTGTATATGTGTGTGTTGTTTGTGTATGTGTGTGGGTGCGTGTATATGTGTGTGTTTGTGTGTCTGCGGTAGTGTGCATGGCATCATATACATTCAATGCAAACACACACACACACTTAATGGGTGTATATCATACTCACATACATGTTTGTTTCTAAGTTACCTTTCTAATGAAGTATATGGTAAAAAAAAAAAGAAAAGTAAAAACAAGTCTTCGACAGGCATATTTATGTCTTTGTGTATATATGGGTGCTTGCATATACATGTGCGTGCGTGTGAGCGTGTGTGAGTGTGTCTGTGTCTATGCGTATGAGTGTATGTATGTGTGTATGAGTGTATATATGTATGTATGAGTGTATGTGTGTGTGATTGTATATATATATGTGTGTGTGTGTGTGTGTGTGTGTGAGTGTATATATGTATGTATGAGTGTATGTGTGTGTGTGTATGAGTGTATATATGTGTGTATGAGTGTGTGAGAGTATATATGTATGAGTGTATGTGTGTGAGTGTATGTGTGTGTGTGTATGTGTGTGTGTGTGTGTGTGTGTGTGTGTGTGTGTGTGTGTGTGTGTGTGTGTGTGTGTGTGTGTGTGTGTGAATTAATGCTATCGTCTCTTGTCATACAGCGATGATTATAGACAAAGTCATATCAATACATTTGTTTGTGTACAATAGCGATTAGAGTGGCGGCGGCCGCGGTTGTGGAGGTCGCTGCGTTGGTGGTGGTGGTGGCGGCGGCGGTGAGAGCGGCATCTATGCTCATGACGACGGTGAAGTGATGGCTTAGGCGGTGGTAGAAGTGATGGTGGCATGGCTTTCCTAGCGGTGGTGGTGGTCGTCGTCACAGCTACGACGACAGCGGTGGTAACTTTGACGAAGGCAGTGGAGGTAGTGATGGCTAAGGTGGTGGTGGTTTGGTTGTGGTGTTCGTCGTGGTGGCGATGGCTTTGGTGGTGGTGGTGGTGGTGGTGATGATGGTGGAGGAGGTGGCGGTGGTGACTACTGTAGTTGAACACTGTATTGACAACACCCAACAGAATTGTTTAAAACAGTAACACGGCTAGTGTCGTAGTCAGTTTGTTGTAGGTTAGCCCCATTTCAGCCCCGGCGAACCAGGTCTATAATCAAAAATGAACTCCATCCGTACCACCCCGTCGTCATTTTCCTCCCTGCACAGAGTTAAAGCAGAACCGAAGGTGGGAATACGTGATTTTTAGCAAGATTTGACTGCTATTTCTAGTACATTGAGTGCCTCTCCACATACAGGCTTGGTGGTTGTTGGTTTATCTCGGTCATGTGTGGAGAGTAAGTACAAGAGGAGATCGGATAGAAGGGTTCTAGGTTGGGCTTTTACGCTCGGATTAACTTAAAACAGAGAACTACATACCAAGATAGCATATGCAAAAGTACATACACGCGCGCGCATGCACACACACGTGTGCATATATGTATGCGCATATGTGTGTCTGTATGAGTGTATGTGTTCATAGATGTATGTTTGTGTATATATATGAGCCAACAACTATTGAAGAGGTTGCAAGGCAACGAAAAGTTTAGAAAAGAAAAAGATAAATAAGTAAATGAGTGGAAATTGAACCGGTGAGTGTGTTAATTAAAAAGACATTAAAACAGAATGACTCTCCCCAGGCACAATACACACGCACACTTTTTCACAGCAACTGTTGACCGGTTGTGCTAATTCACCTCCGACAATAGAGAGCCGTCGCCACGTTCCCTTCCCGATCAACTAACTCTGATGAGTGTAAAGTTATATAATCAGTTTGTTACCTAACACTCCATTGTATTCTTTACGCGAAATCGATTGGTAAGACCAGCCGTGATGGATATTTAATACTATACATTTCGAATGATATACCCACTCTACGAAGTTATAGAGCAGTATATCATATAAAAGTTAGAATAGGCCGATTTATGGGATTACCTTCTGAGATCTGATGATGCACCGTAAAGCTAAGCGCTTTAAGGACGTGAAACCAAAGGTTATCCCATAAACTAAGGCTTCTCAAACTATCTGATGTGGCGTACCGGCAGTTTCTTTTTCCAATGCGCCAGGGAGCGGTAATATTTCTTAGTAATATTAATTTATACCAGAAACTTAGTGCACATGCACAGCAGAGGTTAAGTGAAGCTCTTCTAGAGATTCTTAAGGAGCAAAATGACGCCGGAAAGACCGAATAATTTTATCGCCCTTGGTGTTGAACAAGAATTCGTGAGTGGACAATTGATGCCAGGGCAAAAAAAAAATGAAGTAAAAACTTAAATATACGCTTTAGTTTTGGCGATTTTCAATTCTGCATTAATGTACTCAGGGACGAATTAAGACCCATAGAGATCCTAAGCACTTGAAAAATTTTGATAAAATGAATTTTTAATTTCTAAAATTAAATAAAAGTAACAGTAAGATAGAAAATAATGTTTATTTTTGTATAGTTCCACTTTATTCAGATTTGAAAGAATTTTCTCTTGTTTTTTTTAATTGCGAACTCCTCGCTGTGATACCATGAACACTTTGAAATTATATTTCCGATCATATAAAATACTTCGAATATCCTTTTAGCAAGTTTAAAGTGATTTCTTTTGTACCGTAGACCATTCACCATTTCTGTTGTATCCCCACCACCACCACCACTACCACCTTTCCTTGATGACCTAAGCACGTGCTTATTTTATTGAATGGTTAATCCAGCACTAATTGTTCTCTTCAAATTCTTGACAATATATTTTAATTGTCAATAAATCAGTCAATGAATTCGTCAGTCTTCGTGTTCTGAGTTTAAGTTCCGCCGGGGTCGACTTTGCCTTTCATCCTTTCAGGGCCGATAAAATAAGTACCAGTTGAGCACTGCAGTCGATGTGATCGACTTCTTTCCTCCCCTGAAGCTGCTGGCCTTGTGTTAAAATTCAAAATCAATATATTAGTCAATGACTCCAACAGATAATTCCATTTTTCTTTTTGCTTATTTCGTTTCTATCGATTGCCGAAGTCCTTTACGAATGGAAAATTTCACCAAAACGTCTATTGAATCCCTGCTAAAAGTCCAGGGATTGAAGGTTAGATTTGGTCCCTTGGGGACCTTGCTCTTCAATTCATCCCTGGGGCCTACTGCCACTCTTGGCAGCTCTGTGAATATGTATGATTGTGTGTATGTATGAATGCATATATATATATATATATATATATAAAGATTAAAATTCAAAAGTCTGCAGATAGTCTATATATATATATATATATATATATATAT
>NC_069000.1:7256459-7281929 GCF_001194135.2 Octopus bimaculoides
ATATATATATATATATATATATATATATATATATATATACATACACACGCATACATTCATACATACATACATTATATATATATTTATGTGTATGTATATATGTGTGTGCAGACATGTATACAAGCATGCATGTATGCACTTATGTGCACATACATGCATACATATATACACCTACATACACTTATACATGCACACGAAGATACATATGTACATGTCTGTACACACACACACACACACACACACACACACTGGAAGCCGTACAGCTACGCATATTCGCGAAAATGTTTCACCAGTCACCCTTAGAAATATGGACAAACATCACGACGCAATGAATTCTTAACAACAACAACGTTTTTAACAGCATTTATTGATTCTCATCAAAAGCGACGTAATTTAAACTAATTTTCCTGGGTGAAATCTATTTCTGTATTCCAAATTATAATTAACAACCAAACAGTTCCTGTAAATACCCCACCACCACTACGCACACACACACACACACAAACACAAGCATACACATACAGACACACACACACACACACACAAACAGACAGACACACACACACACACATCTGGAGACAGACAGACAGACAAGCAGGCAGACAATCACAAACACTAGCACATATATACACAGATGCTGAGACAGGTAAATATTCACATGTACAGATGCACACACATATATACATACATGCATGCACGCATGCATACATACATTCGTGCATACGTACATACATATATACACTCACACACGCATACACATACATCTCTCTCTTTCTCTCTCCTTCTCTCTCTCTCTCTCTCTCTCTGAAACAGATGGACGGACAATACCAGACACAAACACATACACACTATCAAATTTACACACGTATATATACACACACATATATATGCATATGCATATCTGCGACAGAGAGAGAGAGAGAGAAGGAGAGAGAAGAGAGAATGTGTGTGTGGCGGGGTGGAGGTATCCAGACGCATTGAAAAAAAAAACCAGTGAGATCTGCCTGGCATGGTGTAATAACGGCTATTGGTATATTCAAGTAAATCATTGATCTACAAACATTTGCTGACATGTCCAAAGATTTCTGCCGTGTTCTTCCAGAGTTCTCCTCTTCACATCCAGACCCAGACCAGTTAGATTAACAGTTGGATTAACCTTCTCGTGTTCTGCCGAGGCATTCGCATTCTTATTAATCTCTGGCGAGAAAATCGAATTGCTCATCAAACTGGTCCTGGATTACCCACCCGATATATGCCCGAAGCTATGGCTTCATTGCAGCTTCCTTGAATCATGACACAGCACGACACCAGAGCTTTTGCTTACGCAATGATGGACATATATGGAAATTTGTCAAGTCTGGTGACACATGGGAAAGGGATGCAAACTGGTCTGAGAATATCGAACCAACAATGGACACAGCAATGAAAAATCCCAAAGAAACTAAACAAAAACAATACGCCATCCCTTATGAATCATGATAGACTTAAATTAAGATAGAAATTACATACAAATTATTGTTTTAAAATTCCAAAGTTTATGCAACATGATATCCTAAGGTGTTCATCTGACAAAGTCGCTACAGCGTCGGAAAAAATGCTTGGCGGTATTTCTTCCGACTCAGTACATTCTAAGGTCAATTCACTGGAGTCCCACAGCAAGCGGATTTTTTGGTTCCCCGTTATTTGGTGCATACATTAATGAATTAGATGCCAAGCATGTTACCGTGTTAAAACTGCTCAGACGACAATAAGCTGTACTTTGAGGTTAAAAGAACGAATACCAAATCTTCTTTTTTTTGTAATCTGACCAGCAATGGATTGCTGATTGGCCACTGAAGCTAGCAGTAGACAAGTGCACCATCAAACATTTTAGGAGGAAACTCCCAGAATTTGCCGACTCCCTCCGTTACACCAACCTTAGAAAGTCAGCTGGTGAGTGTAACCAAGGCATTATTGCTTATAATGTCCTGTGTTGGATGAACAACATTTCTAAAATCGTCAAAAAAGCTGAAGGTGCCTTAACATTACTCAGTAAGACTTTTGTCTGCTGCTTACCAGCTATTTATTCAAAGGTTATATGTGACTGAGGTACGTCCACGCATAGTTTGTATTTTCAGTCCGGAATCCCCAATCTACTGGAAGCTCTCCAAAAATGTGTAACCAATTGGATATCCTCCTTCGGTCATTCAATATATCTTGAACGTCTGCCCGCAAAATTATCCGCCATCTTTGCAACAACTTAGACCACCTTTTCAATTCAATGCCTTTACCAATCGTGGATAAGCTTATGAATTTTTTAAAGATTCTTTTTTTAAAAAAACCAGCGCGGCACAAATTAATTTTGGAAGCAGTGTCTCATACTCAGAATTTTCAAAGTATGGAATAAACTACTTGCATCAGTTGTTAGTTGTGAAGACACTGTATACTAAAAAACGGCATACCTACACATGTGTCCCACCGACTTTGTTGCGTCATAACTTCCAGAAAATGGATATTTCTTAATGAAATGTTCTACAAATACGCTTCAGAGTGTGTAGAGTGTGACTGTATCGGAATTTGTTGTAAAAAATAAAAAAATTAGCGGACTTATGCGCATACAGGGTGATCCAAAAATCACTGATGCGTTTCAATTTTTAATAACTTCCTTGACTTTACAAATAAATGCATGAAATTTTGATACAATATAAAGGACATAATGGAAATTAATATGCACGAGTCAAATTTTGCAACACCACTACATCACATATGAAAAGTGACATCACTTAAATGGCAGCCATTCTCGGCTCCGCACGCCCGTGCTCTTTCCAAAACTTGCCCCATAACACCCTCAAGAGTTTCAGACCCCACTTCACTGATTTCTCTATTGATGTTCTCCTTCAGTTGCACCAGGGTCTCTGGTCTGTGGAGGTATCTGAAAGAGAGGTCTAACGTCAACAAACTAGAGGCCCTGGTGCAACTGAAGGACTACATCAATAGAGAAATCAGTGAAGTGGGGTCTGAAACTCTTGAGGGTGTTATGGTGCAGCTTTTGGAAAGAACACGGGCGTGCAAAGCCGAGAAAGGCTACCATTTAAGTGATGTCATTTTTCATATGTGATGTGGTGGTGTTGCAAAATTTGACGTGTGCATATTAATTTCCATTATGTCCTTTATATTGGATCAACATTTTATGCATTTATTTGTAAAGTTAAGGAAGTTATTAAAAATTGAAATTAATCAGTGACTTTTTGGACAACCCGTACCTATTGACACACGTCACATATATCTCCAAAATGGAACTTGAAATTTCGAAAAAAAAAAAAAAAAAAAAAAATTGCGATGAGTGTCAATATGTATGTGTGCGTGCTCACATACATACTGACAAACATTTCAATGATGTGAAAAGAAAAATAGTGAGCATGCACACATATATACTGACACATCAAATTTTTTTTTCGAAATTTCAAGTTTTATTTTGTAGGTACATGTGACATGTGTCAGTATGTGTGCGTATAAGATCACCAACTTTTTGTCTTTTCACCACAAATTCCGATACAATCAGAATCTACACCATCTGAAGCGTATTTGTAGAAACTTTCATCAAGAAATATCCATTTTTCTGGAAATTATGAAGAAACGAAGTCGGGGATGGGCACGAATGTGTAGGTATGCCCTCAAAAAATTCCAGACTTCTCGCAATTTGCCTACACTGCTCCTGACATGCTTACGTCCCTGTTCCCTTTCTTTTTATGACTCTTTTACTGTTCATTTTTCTGTCTTGTGTTTTATCCTGTGTACTACGGATGCACTTTTAGCTTTCGTTGCTGTTTTTCTTACGAACCATCTTATCACTAAATCTTACAGAAATAAGTTATGATGTTGGTCTTTAAATAAAGGGAGATAACTTCGAACTTGCTGAACTAATTTGAAATCATCATTCGTATGAGGGTGAGGAGTAACAAAGTATGAAGTAAAAAAATAATAAAAAACACTTTATCTTAAAGATTAATTGTGTTCAAGAAAAGCAGAAAATTTTAATGTAGTAATTCTCTATGCATAATATACACATTTCCATCAAAATCAAGATTAAAATTAAGACTACGCGTAGGGGTGACATTTAGCCATAACTCTCTCTCTCTCTCTCTCTCTCTCTCTCTCTCTCTCTCTATATATATATATATATATATATATATATATACACACACACACACACACACACACACACACATTACGATGAGCTTCTGTACCATTTCATATGCCAATTTCCTCTTGCAGGCAACAGCCAAATTGAGGTGACGGTGTAAAACACTACTCCATGTTGCCGTGCAATGATATCGAACCTGGAAACACATGGTTGCGATGTAAAGAGTTTTAACAACATAGTCACATTGACGCTTATTGTTGTGACATTTATGACTTTCCAAAGTCACAATTCCTATGGTCGACTCCTTTCTTAATGACTATACTCGGCCTTTTCATAAAAGATAGCATATATTCACTGGACACCGGTTGATCTGTTTCATCGCTCACAGACACATCCTAATCCGCATGTATTGGTTTGTGTATCTTCTTTAACACTGTTTACCCTTTTATATGTTGTGATGTCGGCCAGATATCTTCTCAGAGCCATTACCCACTCAGTTAAAGGAAACTTGATAAAATGTGGTAAGTTAATAATAAATATTTATTTAGAATTCTTGGGATTACGATCGGAGAGGATTGCATGATTGTTGTTGTTGTTTAGCCACGAGTTAGCCCTGATCCGGTAGAGCTACGATAGGAAGACGTTTCAACTATGAGCATCCTGTCTTCTATTCAGACATAGTGTACCCAGGACTACATTATCCAATGTATCTTACCCTTCTTTTAAGACGTTGCCGTGTCAATGAAAGAGATTTAGCTGTTCTTTGTGACTAGTCGGACGCCTTGCAGTGATTGGTGATATTTATCCCCCTAACCCCGGTCGGCCCTAATCTAGCAAAGCTGGACTCATAAGCGTTCCAGCCATGACCATTCCGCCTTCTATTCGGATGTAGTGTATATAGGATTATAACATCCAGTTTGTATTGTGTGATTTGAGGGAGACCCGGCAACTATTTCCAGCAGATCGGGTGGCTCCGTTTTGAGGATCCCTCTGTTCATAGAATTACTGCAGGAAGATATTTCTCAAACAGGATTGTGAAACTGTTTCGATTCCCTGTTGAACCCCGTTCACTTCCATTGACCTGCCGATGTCCTTGAACAAAAACTGTGAAGTATTCTACCCAATCCTCTAATAACTCTAATGACAAACTGGCAGAATTGTTAGAGCATTTGACAAAGCTTTGTGATGTTTCTTCTGACTCTTGAGTTCAATTCCCACTGGAGTCAGTTTTGCCTTTCATTTCTCCAGGACTGAAGAAAGAATGTACCAGTCACGTACTAGTCTCAATGGGATTGATAAAACCTCTCCCTTTAAAACTGCTGACCTTATGCCTAAATCAGAAAGCCTTAATGATTATAAATTACTTTACATTGAAAATCTTAGTAGTTCATTCATTCTCTCATTCCTTCATTCCTAGTGTTTATCTTCAAATTTCTAATTCTTAAACTGTATTCTCTTACAGGCCATGTCTCCAGCCCTATGCAACAACTTTATTACATACAGAGACGTTCTATAGCAGACAGTGCTTCTAAACCTTGGATGTTGTTCAGTGCAGTTTGTTTGGAACGCCTACCATCACTATCAACCACTTTATCAGAATTTGAACAGAAATATGGCAAAATATTAAAGGCAGAAGAGGTTGAAAAAAGTTGTTTATCTGATCATGAACTAAGATATAAGGAAGATGAGTACGTTTGTTTTTTAATGTTTTTTCAATGATTTTTTTTCTTTTCGTAACCTTATTTGTATAAGATTTGCTTCACTTGCACCAGGTTTGGTGATACAATCTCTTATTATTTATCTTCAAATGTGTCACCAGTTATTATTAAGTAATATCATAATATATCTAACTGTGGATTTCTCTTGTGATGTTATTTTCAGAAAAATTCTGGAGGCAAAGAAAGAAGGTGCGAAAGAAGAGGAATCTGCTCGGAAAACCACGGCGGAATTTGAAGACTTATGGGAAGCAGAATTCAACAGTTTCCAGTTTCCATCCCAACTGACTGGTATGACAACTTGAAATTAATTCTTAGTAAATGTTTTGGCTGAAGTTGCTTGTTGAAATTAGTTTCATTTAACACAGAAGATTTTGGTCTTCGTGCTTATCTTCACCTAGTGTTATGAATGTTAGGTAATTACCAAAAGATTATGATAGCAAATACAAACAGAAAAAATGAGGTCCCCCCCCCCCCAAGGATCTTGTATATGTGTATCAACAGCACCATTCTATGTATGTGTATACAGTACTATACTGTAATATTTGTTTAACAGCATATATATATTTCGTACTGTACTCTGTGTGTCACAGCAAGATAGTCTGTATACGTGCGTAGAGTACCTGATTTGGGTCTTACTTGGGCTGTGCAGATGATCAACGACTCATAGTTTGGAGTAACTTCTGGTCCTAAAGAAGATTAGTGTTTGCAGTTTGTTATGTGTGTGGGGGGCTCCAAGAAACACCAAAGAGCTTAAAGCTCAGTATATGTAACCAGTCTGAGGGGTTTTTAACTGGGGATTGTTCAACAACTAGATGGAGGGTACTTGAGAAGCTGGGTCAACTTGGAGTTGGTTGAGTTTAATTCCCGTGTGTTAGTTATTTGATGGCCTATGAGACGCACCTTTTTACCCCCTAAATGGCTTTAAAAATCCCTCTGCGTCTAATGCGCTCAATGTAGGCTCAAAACTCGCCCAAAACAATATGTATGTTTACAAAACGTGTGCTGCCATATATTGGTGAACAATTACCTACGGTATGTTTGTCTCGAATGTGGGTGCAATAAATTGCTAATAATTACCGGTAATAACATAAAGTTATACAGGTTAGTGAAGGAATTAAAACTTTATTTTACAAAAGTATAGACTATGCTACCGTGCGTCTTATAGGCCATCAAATACGGTATTTATTGATGCTGGAGATAAAGTTAGACATTCTGGGGCTTGAACTCCAAACATTGAGGTAGTATTCCACTAATTACTATAATGTCTCTTCTTTTTCTAGAAATAACAGCCAAATTTCACTCAAAAGGCATCCTACTGTTCTAAGTAACAAAGTGACGCATTGCATAATGTCGGTTTCTACCCGAGAAAAAAGATAGGGTGGGCATGGTTGGGATGCCTTTCGTATAGGTCTACTCAACAACAAACAAACCAGAAATATTTTCCTACCTTAAATATTTAGTTGTATTACAGTAAGATGTTGTGGTGTTCATTCGTTTTTCAAGTGAAATAAAATGCTTCCGAAACAGAAATCAAAAGCTCGGACTTACCGCCATTTCATAGAACAAGGGGACACAACTGTGTATTAAGCTAAATTACTTGTCTCTTGTTTCTCTTCATTTAATATTAGATGTTTTCGATAAACAAATTATAACTTCACATCTTTCTTAATGACAACAAATTCTGCTGTTTTCGCTGATGTTAACTTATTGTATTTTCATCGAGCAACTGAAGTAACTTTTATCTTTTACTTGCTTCAGTCACTGAAGCTGGTCATCTGGAATGAAATTCCAATAGTTCATGTATGCCTTACCCACTTGGGTACATTGGTGCAATCTCCTACCAATTTGAGATATGCAAACTTTTGTGCATAAAGAACATTTAAAGAAGAAATGAGAAACTTTCGCAATGTTATTGATATTAATCTCATTTTTACAAAATTATTTTTTTCATTTAACACCACTTCAAATCGTAGCTCTCCATACTTCCCTATTTGCCACAAGTGATTCAAGATTTTTGTAACATAATTTAATCATTTATTAATATGCATACATAATATACATATGCACAAACACATGTACATATATATTTATTTATACGTACATTTATATATTGAATGACTTCATTTTCTTAGAATTCTATGCTATTTACTGCATGTTTAAGATTGCGCAGCTTCAAAAGATACATTGGGGATCTTATCATTTCTTTTCAGAAGCAGACAAAAAAGGAGACACAAAATCTCTACAACGAAAATGTGATGCTAAGTTAATATTGCTTGCAAAACAGAAGTTAGGTTCCAAAGAATTTTGGATATTGCCTCAAGGTGTGCACCAACAAGGTGAATCAATGAGAGAAGTATGTTTTTGTTGTTAATTAATTTTTTGTTTTGGTTACTAAATATGTGGAAATATTTTATTTACTGAAGTCTTCTATGAAGAAACAACTTGAGTATTTTAAAGTCATGTCCATTTGTCTTAACATTTAAAATTTATTTGAAATTCAAGTAGAAGCCAATTTTTTTGTGAGTCATTTTGGAAATCATCAAAGTTCTATGGAATGGATTGAATGTTCTTAGATAGATATCTATCCATCCAGCTTCTATGCCCACTATTCCTGGGAGGGGCGTTGGAGTAAAGCCTTAAGTACCTTCTCTATAGAGTCATCCAGCTGTAGAAACCAAGCCAAATCAGACTGGAGTCTGGTGCAGACCCTCAGCTTACCAACCCTGCTCAAACCATCTAACCCATGCCAGCATGGACAACAGACATTAAAGGATGATGTAAACTGAGTCAATAAAGGAACTCCTTGCCCAGGAAGGAACAATCTTTTGCAGGAAGTGGGCTGCATGAGACATGGCTCATCATTAAGTGGGCCACATTTCTGAAGGAATTCAGTGTGTGCCATTCAGAAAGTCCCACGGGCCACAGGTACCCCATGACTGATTTAGTCAGTGGACCTGCTTGCTAGACATAACAGCCAGATCTCCCCCAACTCACACCTTACCATCTTAAAACAAGAAAGACAGTTATTTCTAACATATTTAACCACCATAGACAGAGGCTCCTTCATTGGCCACACAAAAAATAGAAGTAATAATAATGATGACCCTTTCTACTATAGGCACAAGGCCTGAAGTTTTGTGGGAAGGAAGCTAGTCAATGACATTAACCTCAGTACATGACTGGTACTTATTTTATTGCCCCCAAAAGGATGAAAAGCAAAGTCAACCTCAGTGGAATTTGAACTCAGAACATGAAGATGGATGAAATATTACTAAGCAATTTGTCCAACATGCTAACAATTCTGTCACTTGCTGGCAGAGTCGTTAGCACTCCTGATAAAATGCTTAGCATGATTTCGTCAGTCTTCTCGTTTTGAGTTCAAATTCCGCCTAGGTTGACTTTGCCTTTTATCCTTCCCGGGTCGATAAATTAAATATCAGTGAAACACTGGGGTCAATGTAATCGGTTAACCCCCTCCTTCCAAAATTTCAGGCCTTGTGCCTATAATAGAAAGGATTATTATTATTATTATTGGTAGTAGTAGCAAATAAATTATGATCAAAAAGGGAAACAAAATATTGTTGTTGGTTTTCTTTGTTGTTTAGACGGCAGAGCGTGTCCTGAGAGAGTTGTGTGGAGAGGAGATCAATGGGATTTTCTTAGGCAATGCACCTTGTGGCTTTTATAAATACAAATATCCACCGAATCATGAAAACATTGGCGCCAAGGTAAATCATTTCATTTCATTTCTCTGCTACACTTACTATCTCTCCAGAAGAGAATTTTTCAAAACGTTTAATATTCACTTTTCAAATTACACTTGTTATTTCTTGGTGGTGTCGTGTCCCACTGTGAAGACGCTTGTCAGCTGATGTCCTGTACTGTAGCCACATGTTCACCAGTACCTTGTGATGAAATTGGTAGATGGAAACGGATGAAGCTTGTTGTGTGTGTGTTATTTGGTGACCTCACCAGTGCTTGTGCCATGTAAAAAAAAAAATATCCAGTCCACACTGTAAAGTGGTTGGCATTCGGAAGGGCTTCCAGCTATAAAAACCATGCCAAAGCAGACCTCATTGGTGCTGGTACCATATAAAAAGCACTGTGCCAAAACAGTGGAGACTGGTGCAGTCCTCTGATTTACCAGCTCCTGTCAAACTGTCCAACCTGTCCCAGCATGGAAGACGGACATTAAATGATGATGATATATATATATGTATCAGTTGATTCACCAGTAATGATTATCACAGGACATAATACAAATGTAGAATAATCTGTAATACATAATAACTGAAAGACTCCAATTCCTTGTACTGAGAGTTTCTCATTTCCAATCATCAACTGCTTTTCTTTTGAAATATTCATTGTTTGAATATCTTTTTGAAATATGAAATGAAAGTTTGAAGAAAGTGTTTATCTTTGTTCTTTTGTTTATAAACTTTCGTGAGCAATTTGTCCAAAAGCAGTTCTATCAAGTTCATCGTTATTGACAATAAGGCAGTGAGCTGGCAGAATCATTAGCATATCAGGCAAAATGCTTTGTGGTATTTCGCCTGCCACTACACTCTGAGTTCAAATTCCACCCAGATCAACTTTTTTACCAGTGAAACAGTGAGGTTGATGCAGTTGACTAGTCCCCCCACCGCCCCCTCGTAAAAAAAATTTCAGGCCTTGTGCCTATAGTAGAAAGGATTATTCATATTGACAGGAGAAATATTTAATGAGATGATGTAAATGAGTTTTATTCTCTACTCTTTCTTTCAGGTCTTTTTTTTCAGAGCTCACCACCAAACTGGAAACGTGTCAAGTAAATCCAAAGATTTGATAGATTTTTCTTGGTTAACCAAACAAGAAGTAGAAGACAAAACACCCTCAGAATATTTCAAAGCCATTGATCGATTTATAGTAGATTTATGAAAAAAATAATTTATATGATAAGGCTTTGCTCTAGTTCATGAAATAAAACATACTTTGAATAGCTTCATTGCACAATGTTTTGTACTTTTATTTTAAGAAATCATTAAATTAAGATCAACAATCCCATTCTTCCATGTTGGTTTGAAATATAAAATCATGTTACTTTGCTGCAGACTGGAAGTTGATTCCATTTGTCATCTCTGTAATGGTTTTAATGGGACTGTCTGAATGGCACGCCCGATAGTGTGGCCTGCCCGATGAAGAACCAGGTCTCATGGGGCTCAAACAAGATGGTCAGATGATAATGATTTAATTCTTCTGGGACTATTTTCAAGGACAACTGTATAATCGAGACCTATTTTTTTACTTTGATATTTACTGAAAATTACTATTTGCCCTTAAAGCTAAACCTATTTCATCTGCTGCTCTTTAAAAGTCACCTTCACATACTTCACTTCATTCTTGTATTTGTGTGACCGTCGGGTTTTTTTGTTTTTTTCAGGCTTAATTACTGCTTGTTCTGTACTTTTCCAGGTTCATACATAAGAATATTCTATGATTCTGCACCTACAATTTTCATTGTAGTCAACTTTTTTGCAGGCAACACTTCTATTATAATAATATTTACCTTTATAATTGCAAACATATTATTGTAAATATATCTTAAATACAGATTTTGCTCAAACTTAGAAATTTTGTTTGCATCTAAAAATAACAAAGGATTTATTTTTGAACAATTGTTATAAAATACTGCTTTATTTTAATTAAATAAATGATAACTACTTAGATTTTTAATTAGTGAAATTTTAAATTTTAATGTTTTTAGCATTACATATTTTAATACATAAACAGAGTAATAAAAATTAATATAAAATCGCAAAAAGCATAACTATCTTTGTTTAATACTTTTAGACAGGATTTTTTTCAAAATATTTGTTTTAACGTCCACAATTAGGAGATATAGACTTCAATATGTGTTCAAATCATCATCATTGGCATTGGTGAGATGGTTTGACTAGAGCTGATGAATCAGAGAGCTGCACCAGGTACCGGTCTGATTTCGCATGGTTTCTATAGCCGGACGCTCTTCCTAATGGCAACCATTCCAGGAGTGTAATGGGTGTTTTTACATGACACCAGCAACACCCACAACTATGATTCACGGGTGGGTGCCATTTGCATGGCACCACCAACAACCATAATTCACAGGTGCCAATATGCATAGCACAATTGATGACCACAACTATGAAGCGCAGGTGACATTTACATGGCACTGGCATTAACCATGATGATTCACAGGTGCCATTTACAAAGCACCAGCAGAGATCATGACTATAACTTCATTTGGCCTGATGAGTCTTCTCACGCACAGCCTATTGTCAGAGCTTTGTCATTTGTTATCACCTCTGTAAGGCCCAACATTCGAAAATCATGCTTCACCACCCCATCCCATGTCTTCCTGGGTCTATCTCTTCCACAAGTTAACCTTCACAGTTAGAGATCAGAATTTCCTTCCACAGCTGTCCTCATCCAAACACATCACATGACCATACCAGCACAGTCATCTCTCTTGCACACCACATCTGATGCCTCTTATTCTCAGCTTTTCTCTCAAAATGCTTACACTCTGTCATACATGTACGCTGACACTGCACATACTAGCTTCATTTTCTTTCAAGCCTATGTATGTCCTCGGTCGTCACAGCCCATGTTCTACTGCTATGTAGCATACCTATTTGCATACAGGCATCATACAGTCTGCCTTTCACTGAGAGGCCCTTTGTTACCAACAGAGGCAGGAGCTCTCTAAATTTTGTTCATCCTATTCTTATTCTTGCAGCTATACTCTCGGAGCATCCACATCCGGAAGCTACCAACTACCTCACACGTTCTGACTTAACTTCTTTTTTTTTTTTTTAATGAACTAAATCTCAATTATTTTATCTCAAAACGTAGATAAAGACTGGACCATCATTGCTAAAAGAAACTGCATTCAATTTGGTTGAGGAATGAATTAAGTGATAAAGTCTAGAAGTGCTCGCAAGTAACTAAAAATAGACTAAGAATAGAAAGTGGCTAGCAGGTTACTATATAGAATTGAACCCTGTACTTCTCAAACTCCAGTAAAACGTTCTGTTGACCTTAAGAACATATTCACCCACTGCTGTGGGTGAATGATATATTTTAAAATTTTGTTTATTCATCTTAATTCCAGTGTACTTTCATAACACTAAATATTAAGTGCCTTAACAATTTTGAAATGGTTGAATCAGACAATTTTCTCAATATTCATTATCTATTGATATTTTGAATTTTGGTTTATTGGGAAATATTCCCTACATCATCATCAGTTAACGTCCGCTTTCCATGCTAGCATGGGTTGGACGATTTGACTGAGGACTGGTAAACCAGATGGCTGCACAAGGCTCCAATCTGTTCTGATAAGGTTTCTACAGCTGGCTGTCCTTCCTAACGCCAACTACTCCGAGAGTGTAGTGACCATTGAAAACCACCACTTGCAGGGATTTTACTTGAGTCGTTTCTCAGTTAATTCCAGTAAGACAGAATTTGTGCAGGCATGGCTGTGTAAAAAGCTTGCTTCCTAGCCACATCATATTGTTCAGTACCCCTGCATGGTATCTTGGGAATGGATTTGGTAGAAGGAAACTGAAATATTTGTATATTAGCATGTGTGTATATCTGTGTTTGTTCCCCAGCACGACTTTACAACAAGTCTGGGTTTGTTTATGCCCCCATAACCTAGCAGTTTGGCATAAGTGACTGATAGAATAAGTTCAGTCTTTTAAAAAAATAAGTATAGGGGTCAATTTCTTTCAACAAAGACTCTTTGAGGGGCTGCTCCAGCATGGCTGTAGTCCAATGGTTGTAACAAGTAAACAATAAAAGATAGATCAAATAATGTTAGCATATTTCATACATAATTATGTAATTAATGTTACATATTAGTTTAACATTAGTTTCTGTTCTATCATGCAATTGTAATCAAAGCCAGTCTAGGTTATTGATTTCAGTAGTTAAAGGGAGTGGTTTTTGCAAATCAAGTGGAATAACAAAAGACCTTTTTTTAGAGATTCACTGATCTGTTGGTAATTTTTTTTTACCGATATACACACATACACACAAAATTCCACAATTTGTGTCCTTCAAATTCCCATCACAAGTTATTGGCGCAGTCAAGCCTTTGGCCAGGTTCAAACTCAGAATTACGTGGTGACAAAATAAAGTTTTGGTTACACTACCATGTCTACACCCTCCCTGCTGAATAGTAACTGGTTCCTTCTTCAATTAATCAGCACTTACACACACACATTTATTCAATCTTTCATGTTAATACTTAATGTAATAAATATTAAAATAAAAAAATAAAAAGTTTTTTTTTTTTGTGTGTTCACTTCAGAGGATAATTCACGGTAATTGTTTTATTCAACCTAAAGATCACCACAAGTCCACATCTATGTCATTCGACTTCAATTTTTCACAAAGCACCTCACAACAGACATAAACGTACTCGACTCCACACTGAACCAACTAATACCTGGTGTTGCCTGTTAGTCGTTCTGGGGAGTCCTGCGACAAAAGTTGGAGATCATTTATCATCACAGAGCAGCAGCAGCAGCAGGAATGGAAAAGGGTTTAGCAGAAAATGGGAAACAGAATGTGTTTATGTGGGGGGGGTGTGTGTGTGTGTGTGTGCATCTATGTGTGTGAGACAAAAGGAGAATTACAAAAACATTAATAGCATTGCAATAGAGTTCAAATGGTTCAATTAAGTTGATTTTGATAATTTTTAATCAGTGGCTATGTTAATATAGCATTTGTAGATACGGTAGTGGAATAATCAGCAGATATTATATATATATATATATAAATACATATATATTATTATATATATAGACGCACACACTATATTAATCATGTATACATTATATATATTAGATGTATTAAGGAATATTAGTAACAAAGAAAAAAGTGATAAGGTTTTATTCCAGAAGCTGTGAATGTCCCAGTGTTAGAGATTAGAGGGGTGGGGGCGGGGATTTTAATTAATTAGTTGATGACGTAATTATGGAGGTATTTTAATTAGTTTTGTTTAGTAATACGGCAAAATATATTATTACGAGTAATTTCAGTTAAATAACACGTGATAGTTGAAAAACAAAAAAAACAAAAAAAAATTTAGGAGGAAATAAATAAATAAATAAAACGAAAGCAGTGAAATATAGCAGTCTGATTAAGAGAGACATTCATTTTGCTTGCTTGCTATCAAAGATTTTTTGCTGCACTCCGATCAATAAAGAACTTCGTTTGTCTGTCTAGCAAGATGTCGAAGTTATTTGCTAGCGAAGATTAGTCGTGTCGACAGAGGCCTTTAGGAATATAGTGTCATCTTTCATGAAGGGATAAGACTCAACTTCTGTTTGTGGAATAAAGTCAGGGCAACCAGTTGCTATGTTATAGTCACTTGATGGTTTATGAAAGCTTTTGCTGTTTGGATCAGGTAGGAATCTGTCACTATAATTTTTTTCTCCACCAAATTGATCGAGTACGGTAAGCGTAACTTTGTGCTTGAAAGGCCATGTAAGGATGTTGTCGTATTCTCCCTTCATTATTGTGAAATAAAAAGATAGATGTGTTCCTTTCCCTATTCCATCACCGTTTAGATAGACTTTGGCACACATTTTATAACCATACTTACTACTATAAAATGGCTCACTATATATGAAAGAGGTCTTTGATGTTTTCAGTGCTGATTTCCATCGGGAATAGTTGCTAATTTTCATGAGAACTTCAGCATCATAATTTGGATGTGTCACTGAAGTCAACTTGGAATTCATTTCTTCAATTCTCATGTCATGGAGACCAATTTGTCGATCAATTGATGTTACTTGAGTCAGGAGTTGATCTAGAAAAACATTAAAATGAATTTGTTGACATGGTTGCCTTTTGCACACACACACACACACACACTCCACCTCTCTCATACACCACAAACCCAATCATACCTGCTTCTGCCCCACTGAACCCAGTTGTCCCCCCACCCTCTTTGCTCGCTTCCGCACTGAACCCAGTTGTTGCCTGCGTCTGCCCCCAAACCCAGTCATCCCCGACCCTGTCCCCAAACCTACTTGTTGCCCACCTCTACCCGAACCTAGTCATTCTGACTTCCGCCCCAACCCATTTGTTCACACTCGCACTCTGACACACAGAAATGAAATGCAGAAACTATTAATAAGTAGAAAATGCAAAAAGCCGGTCATTCCAAGAACTCACCAATAAGAGTACTAAGGTTTTGGATTGTGGTCATGTCAGTTATGGATTCTTTACTTTTTAGAATTTGTACTTGTTTGTCTGTTCCTTCTTTCAGTCGTTGTAAATCTTGATCCAATACTATTAACTTTTCTGTCAAATTCACAAATTTTTTCTTATTTTCAAAGTTTGTGTTAGAATATTTTTGAAACTCAGTTTCTATAGAAGAGAAACTGAATTCTACAGATTTTAAATCTTCTTCTGTCCGAGCCACCACTTTGTCTAAGTTTTCCAAACGCTGACAAGTACGGGAATAATCCTGAAAATATGAAGAAACATTCAATAAGACAGTTTAAAGAGAAAACAAGATCAAACTATCTTATCTCAACACTGGAACATTCAACAATCTCACTTAGGTGTTGGCAAAATGTCAACACACACAGCGATTCAAGAATTCTTTGGATCATTTCAATAATACAGAAATATTTTCAGTTACAATTTTGTGCTGGTGGCATGTAAAAAGCATCATTTGAGCGTGGTCAATCCCAGTGCTGGCTGACTGGTCCTGTGCCAATGACACATAAAAAGCACCATTCAGGCATGGTCGTTGCCAGTGCCGCCTGACTGGCTCCTGTGCCAGTGGTACGTAAAAAGTACCATTCAAGCATGGTCGATGCCAGTCCTGCCTGACTGGTCCTTGTGCCGGTGGCATGTAAAAAGCACCAACTATACTCTTGTAGTGGTTGGCGTTAGGAAGGGCATCCAGCTGTGGAAACTTTGCCAGATCAGATAGGAGCCTGGTGCAGCCTTCTGGTTTGCCAGTCCTCAGTCAAACCATCCAACCCATGCCAGCATGGAAAGCAGATGTTAAACGACAATGATGATGATGATGATGACTATCTTTGTTACTTTGTTTGTGCTTGTCCTTTGAGTGTATGCATATACAGTACATCTGCATTAACTATGGTATACAGAATAGTTATACACACACCCACACATAATGTATACATACACTGGCATTGAGAAGGGCATCCAGCCATAGAAAGCAAGCCAAATCAGACTGGAATCTGGTGCAGCTCTCCAGCTGACCAGCTCCAGTCAAACCATCCAACCCATACCAGCGTGGAAAACAGACGTTAAAGGATGGTGATGATGATAAGCCTCTATCTAGTTCCAATCAACCAAATTTACTTACGAGGCATTGGATAGATAAAGTTGCAGAAGGAGACACTTGCTGAAGGTATTAAGCATTAGGATTGAGCCAAAACCTTGTGACTGCGAAGTGAACACACACATGTATATATGTGTATGTGTGTGTGTGTGTCGTTTTATATACTTTATAAACACATGACAAAACATTTATTGCCCCCAAAAATAAACAAAATGAGAAAGGCAAATATGGTACGGAAACGAAAATGAAACTATTGAAGAAAAAAAGCAGGTGGAAGCGGATGTCTGATGATGATGATGATTCGGCAAATGATATAGAAACGAGTGTGAGAGTGTAAAACGAAGATAGATATACAGAATTATGAACTTTTATATCTTGGCTAAGATTCGTAATGGTGGTATCCATTTCGGTTATATGTCGGGCCATCATTTCAAGATGGATGTTACAGCTGGCATTTTGGTGATCCTTCATTTCCGTTTCATTGCCCTGAAAATAGAAAAAAGAACAAAAAAACAATAGAATCAACAATAACAACAGAATGGATTTTTGTTGTTATCTGTTGACCCTGTTGACATCTCTCTCCTGCAGGTGAATCACATCTCAGTCATTTAACACCAACAGCCATCCAATGGTTGAAGAAGACATCTAAGAGAAAGAGAACAGGGTATTGAAACAGATACTACTGACAAGAATATAGCAGCATAAAAGTGGAGGTGTGTGGCTCAGTGGTTAGAGTATTCAGCTCACAAGTTCAATTCCCAGTGGCACTTCTATCCTAGAGTAAAACAATTTATTTCACGTTGCTCCAGTCCGCTCAGCAGACAAATATAAATAGTAACTGTAATTCAAAGGGCTGGCCTTGTTACATTTTGTGTCATGCTGAATCTCCCTGGGAACTACTTTACAGGTACACATGTCTGTGGAGTGCTCAGCCACTTGCAAGTTAATTTCACAAGCAGGATTTTCCACTGATCAAATCAACTAGAACACTTGTCATAATCAACATAGTGCCAGTTAGTTTAGCAGCGCCATATAAACAATTCCAAAGACTCAGTTTTCACCAATGAAACAATGTTTTCTTATAAGAATGGAATGGAACAGATTAGTGAAAACCGTTGAACAGATTAACATTTTTGATATCAACCTGCCTGGAACCACCCCTGGTTCTAGGATGCAAACTGCTTATTTTTAAATGAGCTGAAGGAAAACCTTCCATCAAAATTTCAAGTTAATCTAAGTTCTAAACACCAGTATAACAATGACAGAGTTATTTTGATTAAATGAAACAAAGGCAGTATAATATTTCAAAATAAATATGAGAACAAAAGGGGTCAATGGGAATAAAGAATGGATTAATGCATTTAGATGTAGACAAATGTAAAACTGTTTCCTCTATAGGAGCAGACATTTGGTCTGCAGTGGACTACGAGGCATACCATGAAGATTTCACTGTAGAAAATAAAAAGTCTTTAGTCTGAATCCTAACTGACATTATTCAGTTTAGTGAGCCACTCAACTATTTGCAATTCAATCAAACTCAGCAATGCCAAGTCAATAGATCAGTTATTAATTCCACAGCTGACATCCCCAGTATCTTTTTAAACCAGTGGATCTAAACCGGGGTCGATATGGCCCTTAGGGGTCCATATGAGACTTTGTTGTAAAAAGTTATGTGCAATAAATTGGTTATACTTCTGCAATACACAAAAGAGTTTTTTAAATTTTTTAAAAATAGTTTCAGCTGAGAGCTGCGGCCATGCTGATATACCGCCGTTAGAGAGTACAGCAGGGTTCACCACCACACCCTGCCAGAGCCTCGTGGAGCTTTAGGTATTTTCGCTCAATAAACACTCACAATGCCCGGGCTGGGAATCGAAACCGCGATCTTACGACCGCAAGTCCGGAGCCCTAACCACTGGGCCAGTTTAATAATTATTTTTATAGAATCCCTAACAATATTTAATTATAAAAGTTCAACAGGATTTTTTAAACATCAAATGGCAATGATGGTCCACTCGAGTAAAATATGAATAAAAAAGGGGTCCATAGCCAAAAAAAGGTTGAGAACCACTGATTTAGACCAAGGTGGACTTTGCTGTTGAGTTCTCAGTGTGTTGGATCATAGACAAAGCAATGCTGTTGATATGAACTGGTGCTATTCACAAGTTGTAACCAAACATGAAGGTTTGATGGTTTTATCAAGAACCAGAAGAAACTAGAGATGGCCTGTGTCGGAAATTTCAAAAAGTGGAATAAATTTTGAAGAAAGATAAGAAGTCAGATATGTTAGAAGAGATGAGAGTGATGACAATAATTAAGATTTTAATGAAACAAAGATAAAAGCCACTTACTGTGAATTTACATCCAAAATTCTTAAATAAACAGTCTTTTGGTACTTCAGCACATTCTTTCCAATGAGCAGACAACTGCAAGGTTAAAAATTATTATTATTATATCCATAAGTTATACAGAAATAAAAAAATAGAAGGGTGCCATATATAATCTTAACAAAAAATGAAGCAGACTGACATGTAATTTTTGAACCTGTGGAAAGCATGCCAGATGCCGAAATATCATTCAACCAATTTCACATGATAACTATGGCACTCTTCTGTTTATTATTATTATTATTATTATTATTAAAATTTTGGCACAAGGCCAGCAATTTCAGGGTAGGGGAATAAGTCAAATACGTCAACCCAGTACTCAACTAGTATTTATTTATTTCATCAACCCAGAAAGGATGAAAGGCAAAGTCAACCGTGGCAAACTTTAAACACAGAACATAGTGACAGACAAAATACCAGGCAAAATGCTTAGAGGTATTTCATGTCTTTGTGTTCTGAGTTCAAATTCAGCCAAGGTCAACTTTGCCTTTCATCCTTTCAGGGTCGATAAATTGAGTACCAGTTGCGTACTGGAGTCGATTTAAGCAGCTAGCCCCCTGCCAAATTTCAGGCCTTGTGCCTTTAGTAGAAAGGATTATTATAATTGTTATTGTTGTTTTTATCCCTACCTGAGATTGAACACACTCCTTTTGGCAATAATCACACGATACCATCTTATTTAGACATTCCTCAGCATGTGACTGCAACAGAAAGGTTAGAGTTGATTTCAAGGTTTTCATAAAGATGAAAAAAATTTATAGTCATGTAAATAAATTAAAAACAATCAATATATTAGTAGCAAAAAAATGGCCACAATGTTCCCAGCATTGGTTGAAAGTGGTCAAGGGTTAAAAGTAGTGTTAGATCATGCGAGAGGTCAACTGGTGGTGTTAGACTGTAAGACAGATCAGCCAATAGTGTTAGAATGTGAGACAGGTCAGGTGATGGAGTTAGAATGTGATATAGACCAGCTGGTGGTGTTAGGCAATGCGACAGGTCAACCAGAAGTATCAGACCATGAGACAGGTCAACTAGTGGTGTTAGACCATGATACAGGTTAGCTAGTGGTGTTAGAATGTAAGACAGGTCAGCCGGTGATGTTAGACCATGAGATAGGTCAGCAAGTGGTGTTAGACTGTGAGACAGATCAGCAAGTGGTGCTAGACCGTGAGACAGGTCAGTTGGTTGTGTTAGACCATGCAACAGGTCAGACTGTGACAGGTCAGCTGGTGATGTCAGACCATGCGACAGGTCAGCCTGTAGTTTTAGAATGTGAGACAAGTCAGCTGGTTCCGTGAGAATGTGAGAAAAGCCTGCCAGTGAGACAAGTCTGCCAGAACAAGACAGGCCAGCTGGTGGTGTCAGACCGTGAGACAGGGCAGCCAGTGGTGTTGGATCATGTGACAGTTTATGTGGTATGTTAGACCATGTGACAGGTCAGCTTGGAGTGTTAAACTATGTATCACTATGAATTTTTGAAAATATCGAAACCTAATTGCTACTGAACTTCTTTTAGCATCCATAAAGAAACATTTTGATGCCTCATTTGTGAAATTTGGATGAATATTTTAGGAAGTATGATAATTTGAATGGTTAGCAAAATGGTTGAAATTTTGCTTAATTAATCTGTATAGTAGCCATATTGGTGATGTCATATCTTTGAAACTGAAGTGATTTTTCTTCAAATTACACAAATTAATAGTATCCATGGTAGAGCACTTACCTATGCTTTTTCAGGTTCTTAAAAATGAAACTTATTTTGTCATTTTTTTTTAATATTTAGGTAATCCACTCTGTGGAGTAGTTGGTGTTAGGAATGGCATCCAGCCATAAAATCCCTGCCAAAACAGACACAGTAACCTGGGATAGTCTTCTACCTGGTCATCTCCTGTCAGCCATCCTACTCATGCATGCATGGAAGACCGGCACTATACGATGATGATGAAGTAAAGCCTATTTTCTTACATGTAACAAATAGTCAATTTTGTGGTGTCTTCAGACCCACCTAAATCCAAAAGTACAAACTACAGCGACTGGCACATTTGTAGTTGGTATAGAACTAAATAAATCCTGATATCTTGGAACACTTCAATAAAATTTTAACAAACTGTTAAAAATGGGTATAAATGGCAGGGTTTCAGATCAGGGCAGCCAGATAAGTTGGATTTCCTTCCTTTGACAGGGATTTTTTCACCACAGCCTTGTAGAGCTCTGTAGAAGAGATGACTTGCACAGTTTGACCACACAAAAAAGCCCATTTTTTTTGCTTCATCATTTTCATGTCAAAATACATTTCTTAAAATCCTACACTTACCTATGATGTCAGGGTCCCTCAAACACCCTGGTATTTCCACCCATTCACAAAGTTTGCCTGGATTTTTTTTTTTTTTTTTACTGTTGAACAGTAGCCCTCGATTTAGTTCAATGCACTGGAGCACATAACTGAAGTTGTGTTGAAAATAGTCATGAAGAGGACTGATTCTGCTTTATTTGATATAAAAATTGATGGAGGTAGGTAAGGTAATCATTACGAAATATAAAATTTAAAATTTTATCATTAATTTTCAATTACAAAAAAACATTTTCTTCAAAGTTTTTTTATACCATTAGAAAGAAAAATTTCTCATGAATTCAATATGGTCATTGCCAAATATGGCCATGATTCAGTTCATATATCTGCCATTCATAAATGGTAATATTGAACACCTTTGTTAGTTGCCATTCCCTTACTCTACACCTGCATAATCAATACAAAAAAATGATTAATACAATTAATCTCAGTAAATTTGAAGAATTGGAAATGTGCCTTTCTACTGTAAAAGATCTGCATAGAAAAAGAGAAAAACAATGTTAGAGAGCAGAAATCATAGATCTATATATTATAATCATTTACAAGCAATCAGCCATTACCGAGTTACTAATATCTATTTTCATCCAACACATTTGAAATCTGCAAAGAACAAAAATAAATTAGATGCTAAATCCACATGCATCAAAACAACGTAGACGATCATCAACAGCAAAATCTTTAACTTATATTTTTTGCACCTGCCCTAAAAGCTATACAAATAAAAGCTATAAATTAGTCAAAAGAATCAAAGCCTTTCTTGTTCTCTCTTTCCTTCTTTATACCTGTAAATAAGAATTTGATTGAAATAAAGAAATAAAAGCACAACAATGGCTGAATGACACTCAACAATTTATGTGTGATAATGGCATGATCTAAAATCCTGGATTCATCAATCAAATGTCACAGTTATTCATCATAAAGACGAAATCAATGTGATCAACCTTGTACAGGTGTATCAATAAAGTCTGTTTTGAGTGGATTTCAAAAAATAGTGACCTGTTAACTTGGAGGAAAAGATTTAATTAAATGCTGTCAAAAGACTTGGTAAAGTATATACTATATCTTTTGTAGACTTGTTGTAGATAATCCCTTTCAGGAACCACCCAGGTATGGCCATTTGGATAAATCGCATCAAAACCACATGCGAAAATGAATTCCTTGTTACCTGTGTCAACATCTTCCACAAAGAACTAGTGTTAAGCATTCTCATGCCCATAGCTCATAAACTAAATAACTATTCCTTCAGAAGCAATTACTTCAATGACACTATACCAATAAACCAATCTGATTCATTAACTACAGCAACCCATTCCACCTCGTTATTGAAATTAAATGATGGCTCGTTGGTTATTGAGTCTGATGATAATACGTTTGCTCTGCTTGATTTTTCTTTCATCCTTTTTTTACTGCTAGGTTCAGCATACGGATCTCTTTTTACTAGATAACTGACTGGGCATGACAGGTCTCTCTAGTATATGTTGTAATATACCAAGCACAGCTTTCGAGTCTTGAACTAACTCATCCAAGTTTTTTCTCTTTTTTTTTACCATACACTAAGCACTTACTAAGGACACCAAGAACGGCTTCCAAATATATCTCATCTCATTTCTTACCCCTGCCAGTGAAAACACTGATAGATTTATTATAGACATAAGAACATTGACGTCAGTTGAAGTGACACATGAGCCACCATGTTCTCTTACAGCATCCACCAATGGTTTTGTTTCTTCTTGTTTGGAAGCTTCTTCCATTTCTCTCTTCATTTTCATTCTTTGAGTCTATCCTCTACTCTATACACCACCACCCTCTGTCCAAATGTGTCCAACAGTTCCAACAAGATGCCCCAAGTGATGCGCCAATCATATGGGATGTATGTGCCATTGAAGGATCATCTAGTGATGTTAGCCACTGGACACTGATCCTGCAGGAAAAGTGAAAAAAAAAATATCATAGAACATGCTAAATTATAACAATAGTATATCACAATAACATGTAAGAACAGGTTCTATTATTTGAACTCGTAAGAAGCACTACATGTCCATTTTTACGTTCCTTCGCTTGATAATTTATTTCATTTTCAGCAAAAAATAGAAACATAAATGTACATGACAAAACATTAAGTCACATACATACTGAGAATAAATACATTCATTGGGCCTCACAGAGGCAATATGGCCAATGCAGGTATCACATTACTAGCACCCAGGCTGGTGGCAGGTAAAACCACCTTTTGAGCACTGGGCCTCATGGAGGCGATGACAAATGACCGAGACTTTTGGCAATATGCTGTGCTTGAGAAGACCCCCATCAAGCCAAGTGAAATTGTAGTCATGGTAGATATTGGTGTCATGCACATGGCACCCATGCTGGTGGCACGTAAAAGCACCCACTTCACTCTTGGAGTGTTGGCATTAGGAAGGGCATCCAGCCGTAGAAACCATGCCAAATCAGACTGCAGTCTGGTGCAGCCCTTCAGCCCTGGTCAAACTGTCCAACCAATGTCAACATGGACAACAGACATTAAATGATGATGATGGTTGGCCAAATCAACGTAATAGAAAATGAAAAGAGAGGAATTAAGATAAGGCCTGGTAAGCCTTGTGTGTGGAAGTTCCTCAAAACAAAAAATATTATTTTGATTTATTGGTCAGTGTAAGTATTCAATTTTATACGAGATGGGAGCATGAAAAAAAATCATGACACATTCTATCACACAAACAATCACATGCATAAAGCATGAAGTATGGCAACAGTAATTTAAAGTTAAATATCATCTACATTAAAGAAAAGAAAATAAGTGCAAAAATATAATCAATTAAAAAGAGACAGCAAAATCTTACCTATGAAATCAAGATGACTTCTTCAAAGAAAAGTGTGAAGGCAGCATGTCTTGATTGAAGATACAACCTTCAGAGTTGTTTCAATGAGAAAATAGCACTTTGATCCCAGGTAATTGGGAAAAATCACCTGGGATCATCCCGAGTGGTAAAATTGTAGGAGAATCTTGTTAGTAGGAGGAAGATTGGATAGAGATTTCTTCCTGCCATGCCCTGTACTAAGGAACACACTCCTCAAGAGCTTAAAAAGTTCAGCAGCTATTGTATTAAGAACAATGAGAATAAGATACTAGAATAATCCCTTTAAGGTAAATTTTAGTTGTACTAAAAATATATGTATATACTAACTGTGTATCCCAACATTGCTGGGTAATTTTCACTAACTTTAGCGGACTTTTCATCATCATCATCATCATCATCGTTTAACGTCCGATTTCCATGCTAGCATGGGTTGGACGATTTGACTGAGGACTGGTGAAACCGGATGGCAACACCAGGCTCCAATCTAATTTGGCAGAGTTTCTACAGCTGGATGCCCTTCCTAACGCCAACCACTCAGAGAGTGTAGTGGGTGCTTTTACGTGTCACCCGCACGAAAACGGCTACGCTCGAAATGGTGTCTTTTATGTGCCAGCCGCACAAGAGCCAGTCCAGGGGCACTGGCAACGATCTCGCTCGAGAACCCTACAAGGCCAGTCA
>NC_069000.1:7282641-7296114 GCF_001194135.2 Octopus bimaculoides
ATCTTTTTCACCACAGCTTTGCAGATGATGGGAGAAAGCTTTTTACAAAAAACAATTTTTGAAAATTTATGAATTCCCCCTCCCCTGCCTTCCAAACCAATTTAGCCCAAATTCTTTTATGTACTACATACTTAAAATGATGGGATAATCCTTTCCAGTTCAAAAACGAATGTTTAGAAAATTTATCAATTGTATCCACTACCCAACTTACCCAATACCAGTATTGGCCAATGTTTTTTTTTTTTTGCCCTACACACTTAAAAACAATGGGAGAAGCCTTGAAGATTAAAAAAGAAGATTTTGATAAAATGTAATTTCAAAAGAAAGAGAGGGAGATCTCTGTTGCTGTCACAAATTTTAAAATGTTTAAATTAAGTGAAAATTTTCAAATTTAGTTTATTGATGTACTTTTTCATGCTAAATCCAAGTTTGCGATTCAATTATTCCAGAAAAGTTTTAGAAAAATTCTACGGAAACTTAAAGTTAGATCATTAGGTAACAAAAGGAAAGTTATGAGTGAGAATTAATACATATACAAAGAGAGGGAGTGACAAAGTGTATGATGAATATATAGAGAGATAGATTGATGGTGATAGACAGAAAGTGGGAGAATAGTCAATCTAAAAGTTGAGTTATTTCTTGTAGCAAATTATATATATATTTTATTATTATTTATGAATGACATTGTCTGTAGGACACAGATTTCGAAAATGAAATTCGTTTTCCTCAAAGATGCACCATTCCAGAGCCTTTTTGGGTTAAACATTCATACATAACCATATATATTAACATTTCTATAATAGATATATAATAATGAGCCAACAGTAAGCCAGTGACTAGGCTTGGAAGTTAACCAAAATGTTACCAACAGTCTTGTTACAAAGAGTAGTCTTTATCAATAAGATTATTCAATTCTATTCAACTACTAGACTACCCATGACCTGTTGGGTTACTGGGGCAGTCTGAGTTTCCTAGCAACAGAGTTTTGTTGTGTGGGGTTTTTCTTCTTTTCCATGTTATTTTGCATGCTTTCAACGAATGTGACATCGAAATCACGCGTAAAGGAAAGATTTGGCTGCTATTTTATGCATGCCCTGCTACCATGTAATAGGTATTTCGGGTCCTTTATCGCAAAAATACATATGCAAAAATACCTGCTAGGTAAAATTCAGAGGTCATCCAGCACACATTAAACAGCAAGAGTGAATAAACAACATTCTCAATACGATGATTACATACTAATTTTAGACTCTAGAAGACTTATTTATCTCAATTTAGTGCATTTTTTGATAAAAAATATGTTTACTTACCAATGAATCTGTCCATTTTTTTAAAACTCTGGGTCAAAATTAATATTTGATCCATATTCCATTTGACCTCTCGCCACGTGGGAATCTGTCAGTTTGACAAATACTGTCAAAGTGTGTTAATCATATACAAAAAGTATATGATCAAAACTTTTTTTGACTTTGTGCTTTTTCACCATATTGTGGCTAAATTCAGCAATGACCATATTGAATTCATGAGAAATTTTTCTTTCTTATGGTACAAAAAACCTTGAAGAAAATATGTTCGTTTCTAAGTGAAAATTAATGATAAAATTATAACTTTTATATTTCATAACAATTATCTGACATACCCCATCAGTTTCTAATATCAAAATAAAAACAAAAACATTCATTTTTCTGATTGTATGATTTTCAACACAACTTGAGTTATAGTGCTCCAGTACACTGAAAAAAAAAAAAAAAAAAAAGACAAACTTTGTAAATGCATAGAAATACCAGAATGTTTGAAGAACCCTGACATGTTATGTAACCGTCAGATTTTAATTAAAATTATATGAGAAGTTCACATCCAGAACTTTCAAACAAGTATTTTGATATAAAAATGATGAAACAAGTGTGTTTTTGCTTATTCTAACTGTGCTTGTCTCCACTGTACAGCGCTCTATAGTGATACTTAGTGAAACCCATGTGACAGGTCAGCTGGTAGTGTTAGACCATGTGACAGGTCAGCTGGTAGTGTTAGACCATGTGACAGGTCAGCTGGTAGTGTTAGACAATGCGACAGGTCAGCTGGTAGTGTTAGACAATGCGACAGGTCAGCTGGTAGTGTTAGACTAAGTGACAGGTCAGCTGGGTAGTTTTAGACCAAGCGACAGGTCAGCCGGTAGTGTTAGACCAAGTGACAGGTCAGCAGGTAGTGTTAGATAGTAAGTAAAGTAAAAGAAAAGTGAGTCACTTGGATATTACTGCCCTGAATGCTAAGACTCATAGGGCTGCTAACTTGGTTTCCACAGCTACTAAGTGACCAAGTTCACAATATTGCCTATGAACCGGATACCAGCCTGTTACAGGGTTAGCTCATTTGCAGCTGAGCTGACTGAAGCAATGTGAAATGAAGTGTTCTGCTAAGAAACTTGATGCATCACTCAGTCCTGGAATTCAAACAACAACCTTGCCATCATGGCTTAACTACTAGGCCATGCACCTTTACTGCTCATATAACAATAATTAATTTCAAAAAACAAAAAGGAAAACAGAAAAAAAAGGAAGAAAGTAAATGGTGATAACTGACTGTTTTGTCACTTCTCCGTATTGATGAGTCACAATCTTCACACTTAATTATTTGAAACGGGCACGTCTCAATATGTTGCTCTTTCTCTTGTAAACAACCTGTCCATGTACAACCTGTGTTGCTACATTTTTTCTGCCAGTATTCGCAATTATTCAGGTGTTTGGAATGATCCTAAAAAAAAAAAATTTAACAAAAAAAAAAAACACAAAATTAGAAAATATTTTCACACACACACACACACTTCAAGAACACAATTTCATTACTCTTATATGTCTTCACTACAACACATCAAAAGACGTGTCTTCCGCATTGCAACATGCCAACAGGTGTGTTTTCCTCACTGTAACATGCCAACAGGTGTGTCTTCCTCGCTGTAACATGCCAACAGGTGTATCCTCTTCACTGTAACATGCCAATAAGTGTGTCTTCCTCCCAGTAACATGTCAACAGGCATATCAGAGATAATATGGTCAATATCTACATTACAATGTAGATATTACAACACTCAGTAAGACAGGGCTTCTTGCAGTGAATTCTCTTAACAAGGTTAGTGAGGACTATACCTTATTCTGGAAGGGCTATCCTGAGGACAGGACATCACCAATATGATATGAGATTTTTTTGTGAGAAAGTCTGCTGTCTGAGTTGAGTGAGACACCAGCTGGCATTAAAGAGCGGCTAATATTATTTCATGCTCCATTTGAGAAGTCCCAAGTCACATGATTGAGAACTTGTGCATCTCCTGTGCAATGTAATCATCTGGATAAAGACTACTTCTATCAGACATTAGATTAAGTACTAACTAAAATACCAAATTAATACAAAACATCCCACTGTGTGATTTTTAATGCAGGAACAGGGAAGAAAAGAAAAAAAAAAACAAGGAATAATTGGTACTTATTCCATCAACCCTGAAAGATGAAAATTAACCTTTCACCTTTTCGAGGTTGATGAAATAATAATGATGGTCACTTCTGTTGATTTCGACATACAAGTGTTTGAAGGGGAGGATTAAAAGAAAGAAGAAAAATTAGTAGCAGCAGTAACAACAACAACAACCAGAGAGAACAAAGAACACAAGTAAAGAAAGTGGTACTTACCGATAAATCTTTGTACAACATTTTTACAGGACAGCCATAACATTTATTATAACAATATACAAGTTGGTGGTTGATGTATCTTCTTGCACTGAAGTCTTCATGGAGCTGAGAATGGACAAATTATTTAGATTAGTTTATTTCAATGTTTCCCAATCTTTTCCAGTTGCCATCCCTTTTGGCTTCTGGGATGACACACAAGCACACACCTCTTTCTATAGCAAATTCAAAACATCTGTATTTCACAAATAAAATTTAAATTAGTAAACCCATTTATTTTGCTGTTTTTACAATATGAAGGACTAAATTTACATCTTGCCCGTAACAAAGTTGTTTTCTGATTTTCAATGGAATGGATGTACTTAGTGCAGGGATATCAACTTCCTGACATCTGGTTGAAAGGTACTAAAAAGTTGTCATATATATATATATATATATATATATATATATATATATATATATATATATATATATATACATGTATACATATATGTATATATAGGTTTAAATGTATATGTATATATACATACATATAGACAGACAGACAGATAACTAGATATATATATGTCTAAATAAAAGGTATGATGGTCACAGCTACACAACTATTACCCTGTTAACTAGTTATTCAAAATGACAATATAAATTTCAGTCAAAAATGTGACATGTAAGTGAGATTCAGGAAGTTGTAAATTGTAAGAAAAAATTTTTTTTAAATAATTCAATTAATACAAACCTCAAATTTTCTCAAAGTGACACAATCTTCCTCGTTTGCAGGACATGGTACACTGTCCACATTTTTCAACAAATTGTCAGCACATTCCATACAGATGCGGTGGCCACATCGTGTCATCATAGCATTCTTTAAAACATTTTTGCAAGAAATGCAAAGATAGGATTCTTCTATATTAACAAATTCTGGGGTAGGATCAGGCTTTGACAAGGCCATTTCAGGAAAAATAGATCTGAAAATAAACAAAGGAAGGTTGCTATGAAAGACAACTTGTTAGAAATACTACGTTAACAACAGGACATAGCTTTTTCTGCCTTGCGCTCGCTCACTCACACTTTCCGTGTGTGTGTGTCTGTGTGAGCAAAAGAGAAAGGTAATGGAGGAGTGCAGTAGCAGGTGAGACAAAGTGATGTCCTCTCCAAATTAAGCCAGCATGTAACAAACATTAAAAAAAAAATGAAGATGATGATGATGATGATTGGATTTTCTTACTTGGGTACTTTATCGTTTACTTGTTTTAGTCATCAGACTACGGCCATGCTGGGGCACCGCCTTAAAGAAATTTTGGTTAAAGGAACTGAACCCAGTACTTGTCTTTTTTTTATATAGCCTAGCACTGATTTGATTGGTCTCTATTCTCAAACCTCGAAGTTACAGGGATGTAAACACACCAACACTTCTCATCAAGTGACAGTCGGGGACAAACACACACACACACATAATATATACACACGCATACACAATGGGCTTCTTTCAGTTTCCATATACCAAATCCACTCACAAGGCTTTGGTTGGCCCAAGGCTATTGTAGAAAACATTTGTCTAAGGTGCCATGTACACCAAACTTTTACATACCTTATCTGTTTAGAGTACCCCTACCAGAAGCAGTTCACTTCTCTAGATATTTCTTTTTGCTTTTTCCTCATGAATGGAATTTTATAAATGACTTTATATATATATGTGTGTGTGTGTGTGTGTGTGTAACAAATAAACAAATGAGATGTTGTAATAATAAGCACAGGAAATGAATTGCGTAGCGACAATAAAACAAATGATAAGGATATGATAATCACAGAATGAATAATTGAAATAATTTCCCATTTGCTGAAACAATAAATCCTGAAATTCTCTTGAAATTCCAGATTCGAATGTGGGAGTGGAAAATTACAGAATTAGATCCCAGTTTCATATATGTAATAAGACAACAAATTTAACCATGGGGAAAATTGTTACATCGAATGACAACTGGAGAATGAATTGATGTAACATCAACAATATCAATCTCAATAATGACAACACAATGGGGAGAATTAGATTTTGTAAGTGAAATATTATAAGGTTTAACACCCCTTTTGGAATTCTCGTAGCCATGGATATACCAGGAATATTCTTTAGGGCATTAGACAAGCATTTTCCTCCCTCTTGTAGATACAGTATGATATTTAGTGGGCATACTGTAAAATTCATATACTCTACTACATCTAATCTAGCTGATAATAAGACAGCAGTTAATAGTAAGAAATTAAATTATATTACTATTAATGAGTATAATTTTAATTTCTCAGGTCTGCTGCAAATAATTCACCTTTATCTATTACTAGCAATGCAACCCAGCGTTGCCAGGGTGTTATGGCCTACAGCTGTATTGTATTATTTGCTCCTTTTTGTGGGCAGAATTGGCACAGCTGATATATAGTGAACTGGATTACTGACATAATGGAAGTTATTGTTTGTTTAAAAGTGAAAGGAGGGAGGATACAATTTGCGTGAATTTGCATGAAAGTGCTTTCTGTTTCTTAAGAAGGATCACAAACTGTATTGTTTCATTGTATAGAAGTGGGTTATTATGATTTTGCCCAGAAATCATGTTTTCCAAATTTTAATTTATCCCCAATTTCCACTGCAATTTCTTAATTTGTAACTCTTTTTTGAATTTTTTTTTATCCACATAGAAAAATACAGAGATTATGAATCTGGGAAATATATTTTTTTAAAGTTTAATTTTTTTTAAAGACACACTCAATGCCCCTTCCCCCACCTCACCCATCATCTCCCCACTTTCAAAAGGCCAAAACCTCCCAATGTTTCATGCATGCACAGAATTCTACTAAAATAGCAGACATAAAAAATACCAGACCACCAGAAAACCCGACATGCTAGAAACAACAGGTAAACAACAATATTCCTCACTTTCCAAAAAGCTAAAAGTGAAATATTGGGAGTTTGTAGGTTTGATGTGCTATTATTATCTAGAAAACACAACCTTAGCTTCAGGGAAACAGGGCAAAGAGTGAATGATGTGGAAAGAAGGAAGCTAGAAATAATTCTCAGCTACAATGCGACGAAACAGGGAATAGGTATCTCTGTTCAAATGGCAAGCTACTTCACACGTCTTAGAAAAAGCATCAGATGGTATCACAAGATTGCTTTTGAATACCTGCTCAAAACAACCATAGTAAATGCTTTGGTGATATTTCGAAAGAACAATCAACAGAAAGTGCAGATTACTGAATTTAGAAAATCTATTATTGAATCACTCTGTGATTTGGACACTCACCAACAATACCAAGAGCTGCAAGCACTAGTACATAACTTGAAAAGGTGCAGCGAAAGGGACAAATCGAACAGAAGTAGTTGATAATTTCTGTTACCTATGTAAGCTAAATTTGGTGGCGCATGGCTTAGTGGTAACAGATAATCTGGAAACATTTTATTGCGAGTGTCAGCTCTAGACACAAGTTCTCTGTAACCCAAAAGCAATAAAGAATTCTTAACAGCCTCCTTCATAGCTAATTTTGGTCAACTAGGTAACAGAAGCTACCAAACACTTTGTAGGAGCCAGAAAAAAACTTATCTCATGTGTGGTGCTGATATTGTCGCTCTTTGCATCTTCAACGCAAAGAGCAACTTGCACTTCCTCGTCAACTTTCACCTACAATAAATGCCCCCCCCCCCCCCCCGGCTCTTCTATACTGACCTTGGCCAGAACAGCCAGCTCAGGCACCGGCACCCTTTGCACCCATCAGAATGAAGAGGCTCAATCGTTCACTACAGATTAGCTCCCCAGACACAAGTTAGTGCTGATGAAGCTAGTTACAGGTGAAATACAGAGACATCAGGAAGATATTGTTCCTTGGATTTGATGAGAAAGTTTTAAATAGGGTTCTATAAGTGGTGGCATAAACAAGGAGAGAGAAATGCTGGACTGGTTAGCAAGATAGTGATGTTGATGTATGAGAAGGTATGTTCAGTTGTAAGGACAAAAGAAAGGAACAGTGTTGGTATTAAGTCCTCTATTATATGCAGATGTGATGGAGGGGACAATTGGCACAGAAAAAAAATATTACAAGAGACATCAATTCAAAAAAAGATTTTTTTTTTTTTGTCTTTCTCAGATTTTTCTCACTGATATACAGCCACAAAAAATACCCATGTCCATCTGGGAGTACAGAAAGGGATCATTCCCATTACAAACGTAGCAATATTATCATCGACTGCTAGAAAAGCAAAAATGTTCCAGAAAGAAGCAACTACAGAGCTATCGCAGTTATTGTTGTTGTTGTCGAGCATCAGATCAACTCTGATTGAGCAGACCTACGACCGAAGGCGTCCCAGCCATGACCATCGTGTCATTTTTATATATCAAAGATTAGATTGATCATCCTTATTTAACATTGCAGAGTGTAATCCGAAAGATTTGAGATTTGACTGCTATCTTTAGCAGATCGAGGTTCCCTCGTGTTTTGCGATTATGTTAATCCAAAAAAAGAATGTTTTGTTAATTAACGACGATAATCAAATGGATTTTATATTGCAGAGAGACAAAACAGAATATGAAACGAAATAAATTCTGGGAAAAAATCTTCACTCAGAACCACTTCCCGAAACGAGGAAAAATTCATCGGAATTCACGAAAATAGGTTCTTACTGCTGCAACTACATAGTTACCGGGTTCTATTTGAAATCTCAGTACTTATTAAACACTTCGAATTCTGTTACCCAGAGGAGGGGGAAAAAAAAAAAAGAGGGTGGGTCAGTTGGTTCCAATAGCAGATTCATCTATTCAGTGGGCTAAGTAAGGAAAAAGGGGTCCACGAAAGGGAACAGTCTAATTTGGTTTGTATTCTTTCAAACTCCTAAACGTGAATGGAAGTATCATTTTAAAATAAAAGGCGGTCGGATTTTTTCCTTTCGTCAAATATTAAAAAAAATTTTTTTTAAATGAATGACAAACGGAAGTCGTCAATACGTTTGTTGAGTTCGATATTTAGTGAATCGATGTTTTAGGCAAGAATAACAGACACACATACACAGGGAAAAAAAAAACACCACCAAACATTATTTAAGACGAATCATCGAGGAAGAAACGATAGGTGATCGCGCGGCCTGCTAGAAAATGCAGCCAAATCTTTCAGTCACATTACACCCTACTGTCTTGAAAAAAAAGGGAAAGATTGCAGAATGTTGCCCTAGATATACTAGAAGTGAAAGAAAGAAGGGAGGGTCACGACTGGAAAACCTTTGATCAGAGGTCTGTTCGATCAAGGGTGAATAAGGCCTGAAATCTATAATCCGACAGATGTAGATTAAATATTAAATTTTTTTAAAAATTATTGTAAGAGTAAGAATATATGCGTGTGTGAGAGTGTATACACACACAATATATATGTATATATACGCAATTGTTCTCAAGGATCGTTATTAACTAGAGACAAATGAATAGACGGCTTAAATGCTTTAAGTCATATAAATTTTAAAATATGAAAAGAAACAAAAAAAAACGGCGACAAATTGGTGAATTAATTGTTTACTTTGAATTAATGGTGATGAGAAAAGAAAACAGTAAATCTACGGCAAAAAAAAAAAAATCAAAATAAGTTAGTTACTAAAATAAAAACTGGAATTTTTCTGACCCAAAAATAAATAAGGGGAAACCCACTAAAATGTGAAAGCGAATGAACAGATTACGATCATCCAAAGAGAAATACAGAAGCCCTTTTATAAAGTCTCTCACACACACGTATGTATGTATATGTATATATATATATATATATATATATATATATATATATATATATATATATACCGTCACGGCTTAAAGAAACTAGATACATTTATACATACATACATACACGTATATATACCCCGATCACTGACCATGAATAGCGAGGTAATGACGGCATAGGAAAGAAAACAGAATAGTATGAAAGATCGAAATAATGTATGTAAGCGTGACTATATATATATACATATACATACATACATACATACATATATATATATATATATATATATATATATATATATATATATGCATATTGTTTAAGGTTTTTTTTTTTTTGCTCCTCTTCCTTTTGAAACACAGACAAAAAATTCGAAACGAAAAATCATATTAAAAGAAAGAAGAAAAAAAGCGAAGAAAGAGAAAAAAAATGGTAATAGAAGGAATTGGAATATAATTTGAAATTGTTGTTAAATGAAATAACAAAGCTTATTTGTGGTGGTTAATACTTACAGTGAAATCAACTGTTCACACACAACACTATTATGTTAATAGGAATTGTCAAGGAAAGCAGAAACCAAGTCACAGCTTTTTATGAACCTTTGCCTGTCATCACTGGATTGGTAAAACAACCACACTTTCACATGGAACCATACAAATCTTCAAACATCTTGCTCCTTAATGCAACCAACTAATTTTCAACAAGTTTATGAAAATAGGGGTTATTTAATGCCTAGTACAAGAGACTAGCTCATCGATATAACTTCCTGTCTAAGGCGAAACAGGAAGGGCAAATCGAGACTTTTCTCCCTTCTTTCTAAGAGAAGTAATTAGTCATGTGGAGGAGAGAATTACACACGATTAATATATTACTTGTTCTTTTTCTCTCTATGTCTGTGTCTCAATAATGTTTGTATTTACAGTCCTACACACATTCGTTTATCTATCTATATGTTGTGTGTGTGTGTGTATATGTATGTGTTGAGTGTGTCTGTTTATCTGTGTTACGAGATAGTGCTCAGGATGTAGAGCAGGAAAAACGTGATCTTATAAATACGAGAAAGTACGAAATTTTCTTTATGCGTAGATAAAATTGCAACATATATAAATATATACATATTAACTGTCAGAAGAAGAGTGAGAAAGGAGTACCCAATCCCATAATAGAAATTAATAATATATTTTATTTTGGCTGAGTCAGTATCTTGTTACACCTATAGGTGTGACTGAATTCGATGGGATTTGTACATATTTAGTTTTCTTGGCATAGGATGTGGTGTAGATGGAAAGAAGAAAGAGTAACTGGAAGGAATGATAAAACGGGAAAGACAAAAATATACAATGTGGGTGTGTAATCTATTTCATCATAACGTTCTTGAGTCTTCTTTTCCTGTTGACACAAATGCCACACCCATTTTTTAATATAAAATAAGTACCAGGCTTTATCAATTTGTTTGATTTAAGCCCTTTAAAGTGGTGCCCCAGCATGGCTACTGTCCAATGGTTGAAACAAAAGATAAGAAATGTATGTGAGCATTAGAAAATATGAGGCAAGGGAGAGAAGATGATGATAACTGAGGTTTGGGAAAGGTACAGGGATGAACATAGTGGCCGATAGAGGATTAATCAATAATAGGTATGAGTTGGAATGTCGATGCTGAGCCTCTGACACAAGTTTGGAAAGTTTGCATAGTGGATTGAATGTTGACATGAACCCTAAATCTTTAAGTCTTTTCCTTAAAGATGAAAACTAGTAATCCTTTTTACTTAATTTTTTTTGGCGGGGGGAGGAGCTAGTTGATTACATCGACCCCAGAGTTCAACTGGTACTTATCTCATCAACCGCAAAAAGATGAAAGACAAAACCGATCTGAACATATAATATAGACAAAAGGAAGAAAGAAAAGGAAAGAAAACATGGCTTAGACAAAAAGTCTAGAAGCCCAATATATTAAGAGCTCGCCCTATAGCCCTGATGGTAAATAATTATTTGCTCTTAACATATTGGGCTTCTAAACTACTTGTCTAAGCCATGTTTCTTTTCCTTTTCTTTCTTCCTTTTGTTTATATTATATGTTCTTGTTTTTCACTCTGGTGATGATCCGTTGCCTTAATTCGAATGCTCTACGAAGATGAAGAATTTTATTCTCGCACTTATTAATAAACTGCATTTTGGCAATCTGATCAGTAACGGTAGCATTTGACTAAACCCTTTGTGGTTGTTCTTTTCACCCTTTATGTCCTGAATTCAAATCTTGCCAGATTCAATTTTATTTGATTCATTGTTGCCCTCTTTCCTTTCTTTTACTCTTTTCCAACAGGTTGAGGTGCACTTGAGCAGTGTTGTTGTTATTATTATTATTATTATTGAAGGCGGCGAGCTAGCAGAATTGTCAGCATGCCGAGCAAAATGCTTAGCAGTATTTCATCTGTCTTCTTGTTCTGAGTTCAAATGTCACCGAGGTCAACTTTGCCTTTCATTCTTTAGGGCTGATAAATTAAGTACCAGTTACACATTGAAGTCGGTGTAATTGACTGGTCCTCTCCCCACAAAATTTAAGGCTTTGTGCCTATTGTAGAAAGGATTATTATTATTATTATTATTATCTTTCCAGGGTCAATAAAATGAAGTACTGAGGTTAATATAACCAACTAGCTCCCTCCCGAAGTTTCAGGCCCTGTGCCTGAAACAACTATTACAAATTCTGTGGTTTTTGACATTTTTAGAGGTCATCTCTGTTGAAAATCCCACATTTTTGTTTCATCATTGCCAAGTTTGTGTGAACCACTCTTTAGACAATTTCCAACAAAGACCATCTTAATTATATTTCAGAACACGATAATATTATTATTACTCATATATTTGTCATGGTAATTCTTTTTACTTTTAAGTTTACCATTCCCATACACTCCTATAAAGGTATTGGTCACTATTACTGATTATCACCTGCTAGCTATTCCATAGATAACAGCTGTGTTACAAATCTCTCTCTCTCTCTCTCTCTCCTTCTCTCTTCCTCCCTCTACTCTACGAATATGTGTTATATCATGTAGATTCCGAATAACAAACTTTTGTGGTGGGATACACATAAACGAAGTCCTATAAAACATATTTCGGTGTATTTCTCTGTTCTACAAATCATAGGGAAAAGGTGAAAGAGAAATAGAAGATGATGAGTAATGTGGAAGACCTGCCATGAGCAAACGTGGAGAAAATTCATCAGCTTGTGCATGAGGATCATCAGAAGATAATCAATGATGTTTTGAAGCATTCGAGGGAGGACATTCGGTGAAAGCAACTGGATCTGTGGCATGCGAAGAATAGGATTCTTCACAATGACAATGCACCCTGTCACCAAGTTCTCCTCACTTGTGAGTTTCTCACCAAAAACAACATAGTATCACTTGCGCACCCATCCTGTTTGCTAAATTTAGCACCTGTGGGTTTCCATCTCTTTTCCAAAACTGTTGTTGAGATCAAGAGCGAATCGTAGAAGGTCCTTGACTCATTTATGGAAAACAACTTTCAGGCTGGATTCCAAAAAGTGGCAGGAACATTGGGACCTGTGTATTGCTATGCAAGGTGATTATTTCGAAGGAGATGATGTTAAAACGTAGGTTAAAACTTAGGAAAATTATTTTTTATTAAACATTACTAGTCCAGGAACTTTGGGGGGAAAACAATTGGGGGGGTTATTTTTGAGAACCGTTCCTCACTCGCAGGTGTTTCTGAACAAGTCCATATTTGTAGAGAATTTCATTAACAAATATACATTTTCTTGAAAGTTAAGACGAATTGAAGTGGACTCCGGTGAATTTTCCAAAAATTCCCCACCGCACCCCAAAATTAGACCGTATCCTAATATGACACATATTTTATGCACTTTGGGAATCATTTCTGATGGAGAAAGGGCTCTCACATTTAGTAGCCTTTCATATTTGCAAGCCATTCATTTTCACTTTCAGACAGCGGGATGAGGTGGCGAGGAGTGTATGAATCAATTTTGGAGTTTTCTCATAGAAAATTTGAAATTGATTATTTTATTTTTTCTATATTCTTAATC
>NC_069000.1:7296618-7311725 GCF_001194135.2 Octopus bimaculoides
CATTTAAAAAAATCTTTTTCGTTGAATGAATTACCGTGACGTCATAATATGCCATAAAATCCTTTTTTTTTGGGCCTGGAAAATGGAGTGCAGTGGGAGTGGAACCCTCGGAAATTTCAGCCCCGCCCCCACTTCATTTTCAAATATTTTTTGCTGTTTCTTTCTTTACCCATATTTTTAGAATACATTTTGCAGAAGCGCAATAAGTGAAAATGCAGAGGCTATAGAAGTTTGTGGTAACGAAGTTAGTGGAGAGATAAAGAATGATAGATAATTCATGTGTGTGAAACAAGTAAAAGTATAATTTTAAAACAAAATACCTTTTTCATACCTGTTAAAAATCACTGGATATAATATATATATAAGATATAATAATCCCAAATTGCAGAATAGATTTGAAAAGCTAAAGCTCTTTCCCTTTGAAATTTTTGGCGCTGAAATCGGGTAATTAATGTGTTTCAGTTTTGTGTGAGGAGAGGAGAGAGAGAGAGTGTGTGTGTAAGTGAGTGACGAAGTTTACCTAAACTTTCAATGGTATAAGCAATATATTACATATATCATCATCAACATCGTTTAACATCTGCTTTCCAGGCTGGCATGAGTTGGACGGTTTGACTGAGGACTGGCAAGCCAGGAGGCTGCATCAGGCTCCAAGCTGTTCTAGTAAGGTTTCTACAGCTGGATGCCCTTCCTAACGTCAATCACTCCGAGAGAGTAGTGGGTGCTTTTTAAACACCACCAGCACGGGGGACAATCAGGTGACACTGGCATCGACCACGCTCGAATGGTACTTTTTACGTGCCGCCTTCACACACATACACAAACTCTAACGTGTTTTATTTTTAGATAAATTATTTATCATTCTTTATCTCTGACTTCGTTACCACTAACTTCTATAGCTTCACTTATTCATTTCAAACTTCTTTGAATTTTCAATCTAATGTAATCCATACTCTCTCGAAAACGTATTTCTGCTAAATGTTATCTAAAAATATGGGTAAAGAAAGAAACAGCAAAAAATGGGGCTGAAATTTCCGAGGATTCCACCCCCATCCACCCCGTTTTCCGGACCAAAAAAATGGGTTTTATGGCATATTAGGATGTTGGCGAAAGTAAAGAATACGTACACCCGGTGTTCAAGGTTAGAGTTAGAAGTTAGGGTTAGCTTTCAGGGTTAGGGTTAGGACTAAGATTTAGGATTATGGTTAAGGTTTTTGTTACGCCGAAAACAGGTGGTGTACGTATTCTTTACCTCTGCTTTGGAGGTCACCGTAATTCATAAAAAAAAAAAAAATGCAATGATTCCGGGAGTGGGGCCAGTTTCCCACCCCACTTTTTTCCGAACAAAAATAAGGGGTTTGCAGCATATTAGGTCAGGGTACTTGATTCCACGCAAAAAATACAAGTTTTTTTTTTTTTTCTCAGTGAAAATCGTGTGGGTGAAAGTATCAAAATTTATCATTTTATCGACCCCAGAGGGATAAAAGGTGAAGTTAACCTCATTGGCATTTGCTTTCAGAACGTAAATAGCAGGAATAAATGCTGGCAAGGCCTTTAATCTGACGTTCTAACCATTCTGCCAACCACCTTAGATGTTAAATGGTGAAAAGAGTAACACAATAATTGCGAAAGCATCAACATGTGTGTGTGTGGGCGTGCGTACGCACACATACATACATATCATTCTTTCCCTGTTGTGATAAATATTTTAATGTGCCAAAAAAAAGTAGACAATAAAATTCTAGACATAAGAAAAATATCTTTGAAAGCATATTTCAGAAATCTTGAAATATAAAAAAAAAAAAAAAGGAGGAGACCGGAAGTTGCTTTCTTTTCTTTAACTTCTTAGACAAGAGAGTGACATAATGATTTGTGACTTCAACGATTGACCAAAATATTTAAGGTAAATCCAAATAGATTTCTCTCGATTAATTATTATTTACTAATTGTTTAATTTGAATATAACTTATATTATCTTATTTTCAGAAAAAAATAATTTACGTTATATTTCCTGAAAGAAATGCAACAACAAACCCAATGTAAATAGTATTATTGTTTATAGCCAAATATATCTTGTTTAGCCCAAGGTCAGCTTTGAGACAATAATCTTTGGATCAGAGGTGTTCCAGCCGTAATCCTCTTGTCTTTTATTATAATTTTGACAACATTGTCTTATGTGTTTGTCCTCTTTTTTGTTTTACTCCTGTCAGTATGGTATGATTGGAAGGAAGATAGCTGTTATATCTAGCTGATCCAGTGATCACTTCATGTCTCCCGCCCGCCTTCAGTTGTCATTACATCGTCTTTCTCTGTTTCATTCTCAATTTTTGACGTTTGAAGAATTTTTTAGTAATGCGTGGATCGTTTATATTTGTTTAACCCCAAATTAGCCCTCATTGAGCAAACACGATAACAGACTCTCCAGCCAAGCCTTTCTCACCTTTTTCTGTCTATAACTACGTTATTTCAAGACGGCTTCGTGTTTTTATAGATTTTAATAACCACCACTACTGTAATAATTAAATGATATTTAGTAATGGACATTAATCAATAACATTAATTTTAATTTATTATAAGGCATAGAATAGGGATAATTTAAAAACAGAATACAAAATATTTGTATACAGATTTGAATGGCGACTTATAAATATGCATGTATCTACACACCCTCTATATGTTTGAAATGTTTTCAAGGCATGCGTGTGTTGTAGTTAGTAAGTTTAGGTTTTTACTAATTAATTTTTTTTTTCCTTATTTCGTTGTAAGTTCTCTCTCCAGTTTGTTTAGAACAATGTTTCTCGAACTATCAATATTATTGTTTCATGCTAATACAACCTTTTTTTTAACGTGTTAAAAAAATTTGTCGTCTATCTATGTATATATGCGTGTAACTCAAATATAATCATATACAATTATCTCGAAATATTTTCTTCTGAAATATAACCAACCGGACTTCCAGCCGTGAGAGAGTATGTTCCATCTATAAAAGACAGTTTTCTCTATCACATATTGTTTTTATTTGTAATCATAATATATTGAGGCTAATAATATATATACAGAGAAGAACGATATTAATAGTTCTCATTTCGGTCTATATAACTATTTTTTGACACAAATTAACGTTGATGCTGTTACTCTGTATTTACAGCTTAATCATAATGGACAATTTGTCTTTTATTATCAATTCATATCAAAGAACCCAATGATGAGTTTTGATTTAGAACTAGAAGAAAATATCTTGTGTCTTTTGTGGATCTGACGTATTCAATATATCCTGGAAATGGCCGTCCTTAAGGATATTGAAGTGTGAACACCATACAACACAGTACAAAACAAAATAGCTGCCGTAAATTCAATCAAGCCGACCGACCGGTTCTTTTACTCCGAATAATAATTCTCCACGAATGATGTCACAACCTTTGTTTGATATGAGAGGAAGTATTATTGATAGAATTTCCCACGTTTCCATTGAAAACACATGCATACATACTCACAGTTGCTGTCCACTTCACAAAGCATGAACTGGATCTCATTTCTGCTGTATATATACTTCTGTGTGTGTGTGTGTGTGTGTGTGTAAAGGGAGCAGCAGTGACTCGAGGGCCTATAATTTCGAGGATTTTTAGAAATAAAATTTGTCAAGAAATTGTGTTACTGTAGCATTTTGGATAATATAAAATGTAAAACTCTGCTTTATATTTTGATTTCTGCTTTCCCCATTCATAAAGTTAATACAAACACATATCATCATCATCATCCTTTTAACATCATGCTTCAATATCTGCCTTGCCGTGGTTTCTGCGACTGGATGCCCTTCTTAATGCCAATCATTTTACAGAGTGTTGTGGATGCTTTTTTCCATGGCACAGTGCTAGTGAGGTTGCCATGTAGGTCACCAGACTAAAATTTCTTTTGACTAAATGGGGCCACAATCAAGACAAAGAAGTAGCTTTATGCTTGTAGATGAGAGATTAAATTATGAGAGACAGGCCAGAACAGGTTTCTTGCTACAAGGAAATACATGGCTGCTCACAATAAACATATATATGACAGGTTTCTTTTAACTTTCTTAGTTATTAATAAGAGCCTCTATCATGAAAGCAGTGTCCTTTGTTTCTAGGCTTCTGTGAGAATATGTCTTATCATGAGGAATATCACCTTATTTGACAAGTGATCTTTGCAACAGGAAAGGTGTCTGCTCATAGAAAATTCCTAACAGTTAGTCCGTGGATGGGACACCGGTCTATCACAGGATTACTCATTTTTTACCTGCTGAGTTGACTGGAGCAATGTGAAAGGAAGTCAAGGATACAATGCATCGCCTGGTCCAGGAATCAAAACCACAACCACACAATCATGAGTCCAACACCTCAACCACTAAGTGCCTCCACTTTACCCTCCAAGATACATCAAAATCTTTTCTAACATATGAGTTCACATCAAGAATTTTGTAAACCAAATATAAAAACAAAAAAAATTTTTTTTTCTGATAATTTATGTTGAATGGTGTTTTTTTAAATTGATTATTACAAAGAGAACTATTCTGTAATTTTCAGAATTGAGGTTATAAAAATCGATCCCAAAATGCCGGTTTTAATTGATCGCCCCAAAATGACAGTGGCCACTTACCAGGCTCTAAAGCGTCACATTATGAGAGAAAGGGAAAAGAAAAAGCAAGGTAAGTTGTTTTTATCATTTGTACATTTGATGTTTGTTGTCATATTTTAAATGTGTTTCAAATTTAAAGCATTGCTGTTACCAACCTGCCTGAATGCACTTTTGCTTCCATGATTCAAAACATCCAATTTTAAAATGAATAAGTGCCAAGCTGAAAAAAAGAAGTACTGGAGGTCGATTCATTCGATTAAAAATCCAAGGCAGTGCCCCAGCATGGCTGCAGTCTAATGACTGAAACAAGTAAAAGATTAAAGATATTCCCCTCTCAGATTCACCTACTTATTACCACAGTCCTTCAGTTTTTCTAAGCCCTGTAAAAGTACTTGGAAGGTTGGGGCCTACAACCAGGCCTTTCGCGATACCCTTAAAGCTAGGAACTTTTCAGTGCCCCCACATAAGGGATGGCAACAGGAAGGGCTTACTACCTCAAATTTTACTTCTATCTAAGTCCTGCTAATATGGTAAAAACAGGCATCAAACAAGTTGAAACAAAAATTTTTGATCCAGCAAATTTATAATAAAGACATGCCATCCATGACCATCTTGTCTTAGAGATATTTGGGATTACATTCTCTAATCTGTCCTTGTTGTGATTTGAGGCATGTTTGGCTGCTGTTTCTTGTAGGTTTCATGACCACCTGGAGGATTGTCTCTTAGTTCATGTTGAGAGCAATTGTTTATTTCAGTGAAATGTTAATTTGTTTATTTTATGATTGTTTCTTTTATAATTAGTTTGTTTTATGATTGTTTATTTTATAATTTGTTTATTTTATGATTTGTCAGAACAAGAACATGATGCTTTGGTTGAAAGATTAAAAAAAGAACGAGAACTTCAGAAAAAGAAACAAGAAGAAGATAATTTAACACTCGAGCAAATAAAAGACCAGGTATGAAGTTAAATTTTGAAATAAATTTCATGAAATTCTCTTTCAGCATTTATTGAATATTGCTAATATTATTTTCTGTGGAGAGAAGGCGGGAAGCTGGCAGAATTGTTAGCAAGCCAGGTGAAATGCTTAGTGGTATTTTGTCTGTCTTCGTGTTCTGAGTTCAAATTCTGCCAAGGTCAACTTTGCCTTTAGTTTATTTTAACCCTTTTGCTGCAGAAATCAGATATATCCACTCGAAATTTCATTACCCTTCACTGCAGAAAGCAGTTTTATATACCAGTCTATCTTTTGTTGAGTAATGTCACATGTGAAAATGTAGGAGCCTTATGCCATTGGACAAAGGTCAGAAAGTGGTCCTAGTAAATCTAAAGGGAAACCACGGCATTACGTCCATCTTGGTCTCAACAACCAGAGAATTACAGTTTTGCTTGTTATTTCTGTATAAGTGTAGACATACACACACACACATTTGAAGTTCTGTGTTTTTATTTCAATAGATTGGGATGATGGAGTCAAAACATGAATCTTTGAAGAATGAGAAACATGAATTATTTTCACAGTTGAAAAAGGTTCTACACCAAGAAGATGAAACACGACGCCGAGCACAGTTAAAGGAACAAAGGTGAACTGTTTAGTTTCTGTGAACTTTTTTTCAAAGTCTTAGTTTATTTCTGTTCTTTTCTGTCTCATATTCAGTTGGATTTGTGTATGTATGTATGTATATATCTATCTATCTATCTATATATACATATATATATATATATATATATATATATATATATATATATATATATATATATATCCATCTGTTCATCTATCTAGATATCTATCTATCCATCTATCTACCTATCTGTCCATTTACTTATTGATTGATTCAGCTGTCTATCTATCCATCCACCTATCTATCTTTACACACACATATACACACAAATACATATATTAGCCAACATAAATGTTGATTGGTTGGTTGCTTTCTCTAGTCATGTTTTACATTATATAGAAAGTGAGAGAAAGAGTAAAAGAGACTGAGACACAGAGAATTAAGATAAGAGAGTTAACACTAATTTACATATTCTATTTTCAGTGAACTTTTAAATTTCCAGCATCCTTATACTGTGACAGGACACCCAATGCTGTTACACCCTGGTGTCACAGGACGACCCACTTTGTACAAACCTCATCAAACAATCATTCCAGTAAGTACATGTGTTATATATAATGTACATACATACACACACATACAATTATATATCATCTGGATCGGTCAGGCTGTCCAGTGGCAAGTCAGCTCCATTGGCTACTGCATTTGTGCCATTCCCCTCATGCCATTCTCCTCCACCTTGTTCCAAACATCCTTCTTAAATCATCTTCCCATCTGATTGGAGATCTTCCAAGCGGTCTCTTCTGTTCGTATGGGTACCACTCAACAACTGCATCAGTCCACCGATTGTCTCTGAACCTTTTGATATGACCAGCCCATCACAGCTCTGTGTGGGGGTATTCTGTGACGACATCCTTCGCTTCAGTTCTATTCCTGATCTCTTTGTGAGATTCCCAATATCAACTTTTCCAGATATATATATATATATATATCCACACAAATGTATAATGTTAAGTCTAAAACAGTTACAAAAATATACACAAAGAACAAAGTATGAGTTTATATTTTAGTGTATTTATAAATTTTATATATTTATGTGCCGGTGGCATGTAAAAGCACCTATTACAATCTTGGAGTGGTTGGAATTAGGAAGAGCATCCCTGTCGAATATTATGTGTGTATGCATGTATATGTTTGAGTATTTGTGTGTGTGTTTGTATGTGTTTGAGCTCGAATGCGTGTGTGTGTGTATATATATATATATATATATATATATATATATATATATGTATAAAACCTTAAAGCATGGTTTTATATCTCATTAGATTCAGCAACGTCTTCAGGGAATGAAAAGAACTCGTTCACCATCTCCTCCAGTGACCGTTTATCAACCATACCCTAATGAGCATAAATACCCCCAGGCATCTTATGCTATCACCACCAAGCAGCCAGCTGTTGTCTATACTCCCTCTCAAGCAGAATACAGTAAGTATCTGACAGTACCACTCTTTTTCATTTTTCATTGATGACAGCTTGCTAGAAACATTCTGTTCTGAGTTCAGACTATGCCCAAATCAAATTTGCCTTTTGGCTGGATTGATTAAATAATCAGTCAATTTTATTATTGTTATTATTATTATTTCTTCTTCTGGGATTATCATTCAACTATTTCCTTTCTTCTTTCCTGCCACCATCATCATCCCTAAACATTATCGATATTTAATTACTTGTTTAAGTAATTTCATTTGTCTTTTGTAGCTTATATGTAATTTTAAAGATATTGGCTTACAATACACACTCACACACACATACACACACACACTCTCTCTCACATATATAATCAGAGGCTGTATATATAATTGGGGAGAAGATTAAAGAACAAATCTAGTAATACAGAAAAGAGAGAGAGTTAGAGATTGATATAAAAAGGATAAGTATAAGAAGGTGTCTTGCTACACAGGAGATACATGGCTACCCCACATTATGTAAAGGTGGGTGTGAGTAAGTTTTGTTTATTTATTTATCTATTTAATTATTTGTTCTATTTTCAGAACCTACCACCTATGGTCAGAATCAACCACCACCCCAAGTAGCTTACGCCAGTCAAGGTACCCATGCTTACCAGCAGCAAGCAGTCCCATTCACAGCTGGCCCTCCTACCACTAAATACACCACAACTCCAACTGTTGCATCTCAGTCGGCTTTTACATCTTACCCTGGTCATTATCCACAACAACAGAAGCCACTTACAGAATCCTACCCCCACAATTATCAGTTACAGAGGATGCCACAAACAAGTAAGACAACTTCCTTCACTTTCCATTTTCATCACTGAAGCATATTTATTAGTTTTATATTGCAATTCATGAACTGTTGTGTTGTCATTGGTTACAAATGACCAGCCATCAGTTCATGGCATTACTTTGACTAGGGACTGAACAAATATGTCAAGTTGATTGACTTCATTTATAAACACTGGCTTTTCAGTTTTCTCACTGAGGTTTACATCCTTCACTGGCATACATCGACAACAGATATGCACACACCTCTGTGTGTGTGTGTGTATGTTTGTGTGAGTGACAGACAACCATAAACAAGAAACTACATGTAGTTGTCGTCACTGATACAGATTTAGCTTTGTATAAATAAATGTTATTTTACTTTAGCTTACTATACTGAGTACCTTTTGGGTTTTTTTTTCTTACTTAACTGCAAACACACCATTGTGAAACCACCATATATACACACACACATTTATATATAACACCTTCTCCTTGACTTATGACTAAATTCTCTTCCGACTGACACGTCATATGTCAAATTTATATTTTTCAACACTATTTTCATTCAAACACAACTGATGCTTGAAAGCAACTGAGTGAGAGATGGTGGTCAGCAGTGGGTGCCTGGGTCTGAAGGAGGCCTGCATTGCCAGATGCTGCCATAGTTATTGTTCATGCAACTGCTCAATGTCTGAAAATCAGTTTTTTATGTATTTATTTATCTTTTTATTTCCTTATTTTTTTGTGGTCGTATGTGTGGATGGTCGTAAGTCACATAGGTCATAAGTCGAGGAGGTGTATATATATATATATTTAAGTTTATATCCATTTTTCTATGCTTACATAGATGAGATGAATATATTATCAAGGCATTGTTTCACAGTTGGCTGTCCTTTCTCTTCTACCTTTACCTGTTTTTCAAACAAGGGACATCTAATTACACATGGCCTTGAAACTGCAAAACCAGTAGTGTGTATATGTGTGTGTGCACTCACACAATGGGCTTCTTTCAGTTTTTATCAAATCTACTCACAAGGTTTCTCTTGGCCTTGGCTATGTGCAGTAACTTACCCAAGTTACTGCACAGCAGGATTGAACACAAAGCCACATGGTTGGGAAGTGAATTTCTGAATCACAGTTATGCTTGGTAGAATCGTTAGCTCACTGGACAAACTGCATAGCAGCATTTCATCTGTCTTTACGTTTTGAGTTCAAATCCCACCCAGGCTGACTTTGCCCTTCATCCTTTTGGGGGTCAATAAAATAAGTACCAGTTGAACACTGGGGTTGTGGTAATTAGCCTTTCCCCTCCCTGACATTGTTGGCCTTGTGCCAAAAATTGAAACCATAATTATTATTATATAACAGTTTAAATTGAAGATTGTGTGTTTAACTAGCATTGACTTTTTTTTTTACCAAACTGATTTTTATGTTCACAAATTTTTGATTTTATTTCATCCCATTTTTGCATGCTTGCATGAGCAATATGGGTTTGTCTTGGAGTAAGTGAATGAGTTAACTGCCTTTGCAACCACTAACCACTCAACCATGAAGCAGAAGTGGAGCCTGTTTTCTTTTTCTTTGAGTTAAGCAAACTAAAGTCAATGGAGTTAAGTCCCTTGTTCATAGACACCAACACACTGTGGAAATAAGATTTGAACTTATAACAATGAGGCTCATAGTCCAAACTCTTAACCTAACTATTATAATCTTGTGAACTTGTATAATGTCATTATTGAGTAAAAAATTTAAATCTGTCGTTTAACTCCAGATTGGGTAGACCTATGATCAAAGGCTTTCCAGCCGTGACCATCACATCTTTTTAAAAGGCATCTAGGACAATATTTTCTAATTTGTATTTCCATTTCTGTTAAGATACTAGAGTGTAGTTTGAGGGAGATTTGATGAATATTTTTAGCAGGTTGAAAGTTTGTTTAGAAGCTTAATCCAGATATGTCTTGAATCTTATATTGTCTGATGAACATAACAATCAAAGGTAATTTTAAAAGACTATAAAATGTAATTTAAAATAACATGACACATATTCGATTCTAAGTTACTGTATTCATTCATCTGTATCTATGTGATGAGGTTAAGAGCTGACCAGGTTGGTAAGGTGTTGGTTTATTAAACAATAAAGCCACTGTTCAGAACAACATGTTACAGAATGAGATCTATAGCCGAAACATGGTCCAGTCTCCCCAATTAAAGAAATACTCTGGGGTTGTTCATAGTGGAACTACATAGTAATCAAGGAATTTACTCACATGGAGATAGATAGTCTTTGAGAAGACTAGTGAACTGTAGACAGAGACTGAACTAGATCAATCTGGTTATCTATTATTCTGAGAGCTATTTGATTTGATTAGTAGACTGTGGTCTTAGCTGAATAATATTGATCTGGCATGTATTACTGACGTGGAGGCATGTGGTTTTATGGTTAGGGTGTTGGACTCATGATCGTAAGATTGTGATTTCACTTCCTGGACTGGGTGACATGTGTTCTTGAGCAAAATACTTCATTTCATGTTGCTCCAGTCCACTTAGCAACTGACCAACGTCCCATCAAGAGGGTAAATATATATAAACTAGGAAACCAGCCCATATGAATTCATAGGGCTTGAGAATGATGGCTGTCCTTTTATATATTATTGACAGCTAGGGCAAGTGATTGGGAGTAGAATGTGATCTGAGATGAAATAACATTGATCTGATACATCACTGACAGCTAGAGGAAGTGATTGGCAATGAACTGTGTTCTGAGGGAATTTGATCTATTATTAACAGCTGTGTGATTGGAAGTGGTGTGTGGTCTGAGATGAAGTAGTATTGATCTGGTACGTATTACTGACAGCTAGAGGAAGTGATTGGTAGTGAACTGTGGTCTGAGCGAATTTGATTGATCTCTTTATCTATTATTAACAGCTATGTGATTGGAAGGGGAGTGTAGTTTGATATGAAATAACATTGATCTGGTTGCCTATTACTTATAACTAGGGGTACTGTGGTCTGAAAGTGAACCACTTTGACGTGGTACCTATTCTCTGGGTATAAGTGATCTGAGGATATAAGTAAAGAGTGTTTTTGCCCTGAAATGCTGTAAAAAGAACAGCTGATTAGATCTCCAGACTCATGAGAATATACAAACTCAACCAGTTAATAGCAGATCTCTATAATTAATGAATGGAAATAGTTTAATGAAGATTAATGAACCGTACAAGTTTATTTAGTTGTCGCTGCAATGTATAACCCAAGAAAAGATCTTGTACTGCTTAATAGGATATAGCTTATAGTACATTTCCTGTAGTATATTCTATGTATAGTAATATATATATTTATATTAACTAATAGATTTGATGTGCTGTTATATTATATATACACTAATACATTCTGTATACTCTAACATATACCAATATATTTAACTATATACTAACGTAATTATATATCTATATATATGTGTGTGTGTGTGTTAGTAACAAAATAAAACCTGATTGATTAACACTGCATTGATGAGTGAATAGTTTCTTTTAATAGTAGGGTATTGTTAATATGATGTCAATGGTTTCATGCAAATATATTCAGTTATTCAATCATAGCTTGGATAATGCTGACAGCTCAATCATTTTGTTTGATGTGAATAGTGTGTGTTTGTTGACACATATACTCTGATATTCTACTATATGTCTATGCTATATACTAGTATGTATATATATATGTATATATATATATATATATATATATATTATAATAATGCATTTCTACTACATACCGATATATATATATATATATATATATATATATATATATATACTACATATATACTGATTTATACTACTAGATATTAATATACTCTGTATAAATAGTATAAATATATCTTGGCAAGAGTGTGTGAGTGATGTTGAAGTTTTGGAGTCAGCAGATGTAAGCATAGAGATTCTCTGACAATATTGGAAGCAGATTGAGATTGGCAGCTCATGTAATTTATATAGATGGTGAAACACTTCTAGAAAAAAAAAAACTTCCTTTATAAACTAAACTTTAATTGCAAAAACTGCCTTAAATCTGATCTGAAAAAAGGTAATATTCCTGTGAGAAGTTTAACAATAGTTGCAATTGTTCATAGGGGAACGTATACATTGAATGTGCCCCTCCATTCTGAAGAGAATCACATGAAACACTCAAAACTGAAGCAAGAGGCAAAGAAATGAAGCCCCATAGATATCAATAATCCAGTGAAATACTCAACTTGTAACCATAGTTGGCTGTCTAAGGCTGGTTGGCTGGTCTTGATAACCAGTTAAGGATATGTGATCAAAAACAAGCTAATAATAAATCATCATGTGAAAGACCATATATCAAGTAATAAAGGTTGCCTTTCTGTTGGTATTCTGAAGAAACATGTCTGTACACAATATCAGTTGGCATGATTCTGCATTGCATTTAACTGAAAAGAGACATTTAATGTGGTCATTGTGATAAAAGCTGCTGATCATCAGCTCCTTAGCAAACAATGGTCCAAGTAATTATTCAGTCAGCTCCATCAGGTGTACTATGTACTCATGTATTACCATGCTTGTTAAATTATAATCAATTTAGTAAGGAAATCATTTTTTACACAATTTAATTAAACAAGGAAGGGCAGTGCTCCTAACTGGTTTTGGAGCTTCATATCTGATAAGAGGAAGGGAGGAAGCTAACCTCAGGCTGGAAGCCTGGTCTTAATGTTTGCAATAGAATGAACTCCACTGAAGCTACCCAAAGACCAAACATCAGATTAAATTGTAATGATCCCCTTGCTAGCTTCCCCACAGTTTCTGTCTTCCTGATTTCACTCAGGATTTTAGTAAGCATGAGACTGTAAGAGAAGACATTTGACCAAGGTGCTGCAGTCTAGAATTGAAACTGAGACTTTGTAGTTGTGATGCAAATTTCTTAACCACACCACCATGTGTGTACCCCTAACAGTTTTATCATTAATTCACTATCTGATATACTGATTAACGAAAAAAAAAAAAGCATTAATTAAACTTGGACATCCCTGTAAAGATATACTGAACCACTGTATATTCTGTTTTTGTTGTTTGTTTCTGTATTCTTGTCGTTGTTGTTGTTGTTGTTGCTGTAATGTTGAAATTAAAACTCTGCTATTTATCTCCATTTTCTGCTCCCTGTGAATTAGCTTCTCGCCAAGGAAGAGAACGGGAATATAAAGGTGAGATGCTGATCCTTCTAGCCTGTTCTGCGATGTCTCTTCAGGCATCAATATATTTCAATGTTGTTAAGGCTGCCTTCTGCACCTGTCTTCTCATTTCAATCACCAACATCCATTTGGGAAATTATCTTGTATACAATATGTCCATTTATATTCGTTTTATAATCCAACAAAATGCAAAATAGTAAACAAGTATTAGGGTTAGTTTCATAGTCTTATAAAGCATTCAAGGTTGTTGCTGTTATTACTATTATCATCATCATTATCATCATCATCAAGGCAGTGAGCTGGCAGAATCATTAGCATGCCAGGCAAAATGCTTAGCAGCAGTTCGTCCATCCTTTCACCCTGAGTTTAAATTCTGCTGGGGTTGACTTTGCCCTTCATCCTTTCAAGGTTGATAAAATAAGTACCAGTCAGACACTGGGGGATCGATGAAATCGACTTACTCCCTCCCATGAACTTACTGGCCTTGTGCCAAAATTTGAAAGCATTATTATTATTATTATTATTATTATTATTATTATTATTATTATCATCATCATCATCATCATTATCATCATCATCATTATTATCATCATCAAAGTGGTGAGCTGGCAGAATCGTTAGCACACCAGACAAAATGCTTGGTGGTATTTCTTCCGTCATTACATTCTGAGTTCACATTCCGCTGAAGTCGACTTTGCCTTTTACCCTTTCATGGTTGATGAAATAAGTACCAGCTGAACACTGGAGGGAGTGGGGTTTGGTTTCAATATAATTGACTAGTTCCCTCCCGCCAAACCATCAGGCCTCATACCTGTTGTAGAAAGGATTGTTATTATTATATATATAAGAAATCATTATTATTATTATTATTTTATAAGAAGCAGAACATATGCTTCTTTCATCTCTTGTTTGTTTCCTCACTCTACTTCTGACTTCTTCCTGCATCATCTCTTTCTTCTTAAAGATATTTGAAATGTTGTTACTTACAATGTCAAACCAATAAGGATCATTGTTTATCCCATCTTCTTGGTTCTAGTCAACACTGACTCAGTGTGATATTGTTTAATACCCCATATATGGTCATACAAAATCTCTCTCTACACACACATATATATATATATGTATTAGAGCGTGGCCGTTGCCAGTACCGCCTGACTGGCTCCCGTAGGATTTTCGAGTGAGATCGTTGCCAGTGCCCCTGGACTGGCTTGTGCGGGTGGCACATAAAAGACACCATTTCGAGCGTGGCCGTTTTCGTGTGGGTGACACGTAAAAGCACCCACTACACTCTCTGAGTGGTTGGCGTTAGGAAGGGCATCCAGCTGTAGAAACTCTGCCAAATTAGATTTGAGCCTGGTGTTGCCATCCGGTTTCACCAGTCCTCAGTCAAATCGTCCAACCCATGCTAGCATGGAAAGCGGACGTTAAACGATGATGATGATGATGATGATGATATA
>NC_069000.1:7312195-7325568 GCF_001194135.2 Octopus bimaculoides
TGTTATTAGATGCCTCTACTGTAACCATAGATTTTAAACCAGTCTTAGCCTAATAAGCCACCTTGGAGCCCACAATGAGTAAGCTGTCAATCTGGTCAACTTCAGAGACATAAAGGACAAACGTTATGTATGTGTATGTAATGTATGTAATGTACGTATGAATTGTATGTATGTAGTGTATATATGTAATGTATGTGTGTAATGTATGTGTGTAATGTATGTGTGTAATGTATGTGTGTAATGTATGTGTGTAATGTATGTGTGTAATGTATGTGTGTAATTTTATGTGTGTAATGTATGTGTGTAATGTATGTATGTAATGTATGTATGTAATGTATGAATGTGATGTATGTATGTAGTGTATGTATGTAATGTATGTATCTATGTAATGTATGTATGCATGAATGAATGGTCAACATTATATAAATTTGCAGTTCAATTTGTAGAGTATAAATAATGAATATTTTATAAATATAAACAAATTTAAACATGGAACAAGGAATAAATTACGTTTCACTGTTCATGGTATTCGAACTTACATACTAACTTTTCAAAGGTCAGCATTTTAAATCAGGTATTTTTATAACTCCAGCATCACAGTATATACAATATCATCTAAGAGAGAGATGGTGGGAAAGTGTGTTGGGGGGGGGGGAAGAATTTATCACTTCATTGTAATTATCAATCTTTCACTCTCTCTTTTCTTGAATGCTTCATTTGTGCAGCTCTGGGGAGTGAGGTGGATCTCCTACCCCAGATTTGTTTTCCTTGTATGTTGCATTGGGATGATTTTCAATCTCTTTGCAAATTTTGAGGAACACACATTACGAAATGGTGACATTGTTTCATGACAAACAAACATCAACTTTTATGTGTGTGTGTGTGTAAATGCACGTGTGTACACACACGTATATGTGTATATATAAACACACATGCACATTTATATATATGTGTGTGGATATATAAAACAAAATTCTGCGCCTCTTTCAGCTGGTTACCTGAACACTGCCCACAGCTCAGCTCTCCCTCTGCAGCAACAATTAGAACATGCCAATCAGAAATCTGGATTTAGTGATGAGAAATTCAAAATGCAGACTGTTCAACAGGTAAGTGATATAGCACTCAGAACATTCATAACTATTTCTAATTTATGCATATAACTACTTGTAGCACAGTACATTAATGTTTCTCATGAACGTGAAAATCAAATGGAAATTGTAGTTGTGATACCTGTGCCGGTGGCACATAAAAAGCCCCATCCAAACGTGGCCAATGCCAGCGCTGCCTTGACTGGCTAGTAATCTTTCTCCTCCTCTATTATAAAAGAATGTGACTCTTCACCATTCATAGACTGCTGAATATTCTGATCTTTTAGAGATTCATTATGATTTAGAAGTTGAACAAGAGTAATTTCACTTCCAGTGGTTGACAGAAAATCTTTCACACTTTGAAGTGAACATAAATTACTTCAGAAGACAACAGTTTTGCTAACTCATTAATTTGTTAATATATGTATGTCTTATGTATTATAATTGCTGTTTATTGTGAGTGTGGTGTGTGTGTGTGTATATGTTTATTTTCTTATATTAATCATTGTTATAGCAGCATATACGAGGAATTACACCAATCACAAGCCAACAGCAAACCCTGATGGCCCGTCCTCTGCAGATACAACAGAATTCACAGCCAAAGGTAAATCAGTTAGCACTTTTCACCATATATTTATTTATCTCACTTTCCAATCTTTTAGATGACTACCTACATGTCATAGAATAGACCTGAAAGCAAAAAATACCTGTTATGCGGAGTAGGCTAAGTCACCTCTGTTTCAAGCATTCAAATCAGATCTCCAATCTGAAGCTAACTTTTACCCTTCTTTCTCTGTCTCAGGTTTCCTTTAAATGGTTATTGAAACTATCCTTCTTCCCACCAGTCATCAAAACCCTATAAAGAATCAAAGGTGCTGTTATTTTTCCTTGTATGTATTAAAAGATATGTAAATATGCAGTCACTGTGAAAAGCTCCCACCACCACCACCACAAGGGAGTTTTTGGGCAGCTTGGGCTGAGAATTGAACTGACAAAATTGGTTACTATTTAACAATTTGGTGACATTAATTGACCCCTTTTTTCCAAGATGCTGAGGAATAGTAGTAGAGATTTACTTACGAGAATCTGAATTAAAATATGCCATGCACAACTCAGTTTGTGTAATAGTATAAATAGTTGCATTGAATGACAACATGTATGATAATTTGGTGAATTACCCTTATTTTATTTTTAACCTTTCACAGGGCAGCATAGTCACTGGCTATTCTGGACGTGGTTCTCAGCCCCAACCTCAACACACTACCGTCAGTTCTTACCAACCAGTGACAACTCAGGTAAGTTCCTTTTTGTTTTTTATTCTTCCTCATCTCTTTGGTATATTATCATTATCTGTTATTCGATGACGGCTCTACTTGAGATTGGGGTCTGTGTAAGGGTACCTAGTGAGACAGGCTACTCTGTAGACCCTTTAAAGCAGGCATGGAAATTTTTTTTCAAGAAGTGGGCCACATGAGACATCACTCACCATCAGACATGCTGCACTACTAAAAAAAAAAAAAATTCAAAGTAATTTTCCATCAGGTGTGTCATTCAGAAAGTCTGTCTGGATGTTTTGCTTCCTTGTCCCATTTTTGGTATTCCTTATATATATATATATATATATATATATATATATATATATAAATATATATTGCTGTTTTTGTACCCACAGAAAAACGGTTGTTTTTTTCTATCTATCTGTTATTTATATACACTAAATGGACCTTCATCTATCATTTGTTAATGTTTTTTTCTCCTCTACTTCAGGCTACATATTCTGGTCACCAAGCTGCTGGACGTCCACAGGCATACACATCCCAGCAACCCCCTGGTCGTTACTATTAAACTGCTTTCATCTAACACTGAGACACTTGATGTTGCTTCGTAATTTTTGTTTTCTGTTATTTTTGTCAGCCATTGTGGTTTTGTATGTTTTTTTTTTTAGTCATAATCATAGTCTTTTTATTTTTCATTAAAACTGTCCCAAATGCTTGAAAGTAGTCAAACGAATTAATGGCAGGTTTAAGTGATAAATTCTTGTTAATTAAAAACAGCGGGTAATAAAGATTTAAAGGTAGGAACAGGTGTGAACAGGTTAGAAAGGTAGGAGATTCTCTGAAGTTCAACAATAAATGAGTCAGTAGCTCTATGGCCCCACTTAATAAATCCTCTAAATAACGAGAGGAAATAATTGCTGTAATGAAAAACAGTAGTAGTCTTATTCTTCATCATGAAGATAGGGAAGATAATCATTATTGGAATATAAAAACTGTACTAGTCTTGTAATTCTTCACTATAATGGAGATTTTTTTTCATTCCCTTTTACCATTGTAAGAAATCACTTATTTATTTGGTCTGCACACACACACACACACACTGGACTAGATTTGGCTGGTACTGCAGATATATATTAGATTGGTTGCAGGAATGACCAGTACCTTGGGTAAATATACTGGATTTGTACCCTTACATATATATTGAACTTGTACTGTAAGCCTGAAAGTGCATGGCTCAGTTGTCAGAGCATCAGACTTACAACTGTGAGGCTGCGAGTTCAATTCCCAGACTGGGCCGTGTGTTGTGTTCTTGAGCAAAATACTTTTTCACATTGCTCCAGTACACTTGGCTGTGAAAATAAGTTGTGATGTCATTGGTGCCAAGTTGTATTGGCCTTTGCCTTTCTTTTGGACAACATCGGTGGCATGAAGAGGGGGAGGCTGGTGTGCATGGGGGACTGCTGCTCTTCCACAAAAGAACCTTGCCCAGATTTGTATCTAGGTCCAATTCCATGATCATTTGTGATCAAAGGGGTCTTTACCCTTTACTGTAAGCCTATTGAATCAGTAAATAAGTACCAGTAATATATTGAGTTCATTGGTTAACAGTTTTTCTTTTTTTTTCCTCCCTTACAAAAATTTGGGAAACATTTTTAAGATATGACAGGGAAATTTTAAAAAACTTTTCACAAACCCCTATTTAAGATTTGAATTTCTAATGTAGGGCAAGGAAGTGAGTAATATGTAATTTGTAATAAATTTGTATTTTAAAAGGGATATGTTTAAATGTAGCTAATTTATTCTGAAGATATGTATATAGCTATATATTGATACTGCCATGTTAAAATTATTACCTGTTCTGGGGTAAATATTACTGGAAGCTGAGATTATATGCAAGGAAAAAAACAGGTGGGTGCTTAGTTGTTAATATTTAATGTTTTTCAACTTGCACTACACATGGGTGTGTTAGACAAGTGAATTACTTAACACACACAGGCTCACTCACATAGACACACAGAACACTTACACATATACATAGCCAGGCTCACATAGACACACAGCCACACTCACATACACACACAAATTCACAGCCACATACATACACAAATCGTATTGAACATCCTTTGTCTTTTTAATTTTTTATTCTGTTTTATTTTTCCTATTTTAACAACCATTTCCTACTCCAAATATAAGTTGGGCAGTTTTTTTGTTTTGTAAATTAAATATTTTTAGTGCAAGTGTATATTACAGCTGGAGACATTCTTACTGTGAAGTGCTCGACTGTATAAAGTAATTTGGTACCTTTAGCCAGCCACTTTGACTGAGGCAAGGAGACAGACACACAAACATATATACATACATACATACATATATATATATATATATATACACAGACACACACACACACACACACACACACATACATATGGCAGGCTTCTTTCTCCTTTCCGTCTACCAACTTCACTCACAAGGCTTTGGTCGGCCCGAGGCTATAGTAGAAGACACTTGCCCAAGGTGCTACGCAGTGGGACTGAACCTGGAACCATGTGGTTGGTAAGCAAGCTACTTACCACAGCCACTCTTGCACTTATAGTTACTCAGAAATAGAATATTAGACAAAATCATTTGATTCAAACAAACATTTAAGCACAGCTAAATACTGCATTAGCTGCTGGTGTAATTATTGTGATCTGACTGGATTCTATTGTAACAGGTGTTAATTGATCTGGGGTTAGGATTTCCTCTGTTATTTTTGATCTCTGACAGAACACTCAACAACTATAATCTGAGGTTCCACTCAACAACTACAACAAAAATGAGCTTGTACACAACAACAACAACAACAGTCTGAACTTAGACTCAACAGCTACAACTACGGTCTGAACTTACACTCAACAGCTACATCAATAGTTTGGGCTTAAATTTGATGATTCTGAAATTATATTCAACAGCTACAACAGTCCAAGCTTACCCTCGACAACTACAAGAACAACAATCTGAAGTTACATTCAACAACTATTAGCAATAGTAGTCTGAGGTTACACTCAATAACCACAACATCCAGCCTATGGTTACTCAACAACAGCACATTACACTCACCAGCAGTGTGATCACCTTCAACAGTCTGAAGTTACACTCAATTACACTAGAAACAGCACACGGTCTGAACAGTGTTGTCTTTAGGTACACTGGGCAATTATCCAGGGGCCTCACATGTCTAGGAATCCAATTCTAATCTGTGGCTTCCTGTCAATAAATAAATACTATAGGGTCCAGTTCATTGATTTGCCCAGGGGACTACAATGCAGCTAAGTCTGAGTCTGAGAATGCTTACTATTCCACTGACTAAGTATGTTAAACCAATGAGATAGCCTCTGTGTGGTCACTAAATATGCTGGAAATAGCAGCTAAATCTCCCTCAAATCACACCCTGTCCTTTTAGGAAAGGATGAACATATTGGACAATGTAGTCCTACCTAAAGTGACAGGATGGTCAGTGGTTGGCTGTCTCAATCATGGTTGGCATCAGGCTAAACAAAAACATTAAGATATGATGGAGTTTTGATAATTTATTACGTTATGATATTGTATAGGCTTGATAGAAATACCTATCAGCTGAAATGGTAAAAAAAAAAAGAAATAATTGTAGGGTTGAATAGTATAAGTCAATTTGACATACCTATGTTCTATATTAGTAGTAGAGGGGAGTTAATTTGAAGATTGAGGCAACTTGACAGAGACATCTATCACTTGTAATGGTGACTATGGGGAGATAATTGTATATTAACGTCGTGCCTAAATCAGAAACCATTATGTACATGATAATTATGATGATGATGATAAATATTTGTTCTCCTGAACATCTAAAATATTGGATGGAAAATGGACACATTTTGTTCAGTTTTTGTTTTGTATTTGTTTTTATTTTAAAGATCATGAATTTTTATGTTTCGTTCACTAATTTTCAGTTTATTTATTGTTCTCAATGATTTCTCCAAATTGAAAGGAAGAAATAAAACAGAAACTATTCTTTGGTTTCACCATTTAACTATTCTTTGCCTGCATCTCTTTGTTTCTATATATCTCTTATTAACCTACCTCACTACCATCTCTCCTACACACACACACACACATATATGTGTGTGCGTGTTCTTATGGCAAGTTGTAATAAAAACAATTTTTCATTAAACTGAAGAATTACTCAATACTTTTTGTAGAATACATATTTTATTATACTTTTAAAAGAGCGTTGATAGTGACTTTGAAGTTGTAGCCTGCTAGACTTCAGACAGTCACATAAAAGCTAGCAGGCTGAAACTTCAAAGGAAGTCACTACTCTTCTTGTTAAAATATATACACACACACACACATATATAATGATTAACTTATCTATCATCTCTCAAAACACACACATGTATATAAATATTCATCAATATTCTCTGTCCATCACTCTACTTGTAAATTTCTTTTTTCATCAACATTTCAAAATTTAGATAAATATATCAATAACCAAAACTAAAGAGAAACTAACCAAATATTTATTTTTCCTTGTTTCTCTTAGAAACTAATTTTCTGAATGAAATGCAATTTCAATTACTTGTAATAAAAGGTTTCAAAATATTGCTTATAAATTTTTGTCAACCTGCTGTACTTGATGACAAAAAAGACACACAGACTTACTAGACACACTCCAGTTTTAGCAGAAAAAAAGGTTGTTCGTGCGTTAAAGCATGTAATATTAGCTTAATGGTGGCCCAACTTAGCATGTAGGACTTGAGATGATATTTTTTTGAGAAGCAAAACGTCCATCTTATATGCCATCAAATATGGTATTTTAACAAATTAAAATCAATGAAATACTTAGCCAAGAAAGTATACAGAATTATTACAATTTTATCAGAATTGCTTTTTGTTTTTTTCCTATGAAATAAAATGATCTATGAGTAAATAGCTAGGGAAGAACAAGGACTATTAGTACTTTAAAATAATGGTGTTTCTTTCAGATTAAGAAACGGTTAATTTCCATTGTGACATATGTAAATAAAACTATGAATAATTGACAAAATGAGCAAGCTTGTTGTTTTTATTTCTGGCCAGCTGCGAAGTAATATGCTGTTGTTTAAGAAAAGCCAATATGGAGTCAGAAATAAATGTTGAGTGAACAAAATGTTTTGTGGGAACAACCAAATTTCTCTTAAATTACATCTTACCAGCTCATATAAAAGTCAAATAAATCAACCCCAGTATCTATTTTTTTATAAGTCTGGTTCTTATTCTATCGGTGCCTTTTACCAAACCACTATGTTAAGATGTAGACACACCAACATCAGTTGCTAAGTAGTGGTGGGGGACAAACACACATTTATATATATATATGATGGGTTTTTTATCTACCAAATCCACTCACAAGACTTTGGTTGATCAGAGGCTATAAAAGAAGACACTTGCCAAGGGTTCCATGCAGTGGGACTGAACTCAGAACCACATAGGAAGCAATGTTCTTACCACACAGCCATGCTGATACAGTGAATTACTGAACAGAAAACTTGTAACCAAGAATTCGTTTCTTTTTAAGAATTTGTTAGTAAGAAAATCTGAAAACAAATGTCTATAAATAATTTTATTAAAAAATGTAAACATTTAACACCAATCTTAAGGCAAACAGACCAATATATGAAGTTAATTTACATTTAAAGACATTCAGTAAATCTTTTTATCTCCCCCTCTAAATATTTGAACTGTTCATGTTATTTATTTGAATTTTCAGTTGTTTGAATATTAATTTGATCAAAGTTTTGTATCAAGGAATCTGATTCTGAATTTTCATTTATAATTTGGTCTGTTGGTGGAAAATGTTGAGTTTCGTCCATATGTAGTGATGATCGACTTCCAGAATTTTCTCGGGCTGCTTCCAATAACTGATTGATAAGATATTGATCTTTGCTTTTGTGATCAGGCAAAACTGGTGGCCATGGATTCCCTGCAAACATACAACAATGGAAATATGTTGAAATAGCATAAAAATCACAATACTTTTTAGCAAAAAACATTTTTTAAACAAGCACAAAACCTGACAAAAGACATTCAGATTATTCAACTTGATGAGAAGACAATCCTGCTAATAATTTTTAAATTGTTTCTTACTCTTTTACTTGTTTCAGTCATTTGACTGCGGCCATGCTGGGGCACCGCCTATAGTCGAGCAAATTGACACCAGGACTTATTCTTTGTAAGCCTAGTACTTATTCTATCGGTCTCCTTTTGCCGAACCGCTACATTACGGGGGACATAAACACGCCATCATCGGTTGTCAAGCGATGTTGGGGGGACAAATACACACACAAACATACATACATACATATTTCATTTCATTTCATTTCAAAGTTTCAGCTCAGAGCTGCGGCCATGCTGATGCACCACCGTATATATATATGACGGGCTTCTTTCAGTTTCTGTCTACCAAATCCATTCACAAGGCTTTGGTCGGCCCTAGGTTATAGTAGAAGACAATTGCCCAAGGTGCCATGCAGTGGGACTGAACCCGGAACCATGTGGTTGGTAAGCAAGCTACTTACCACACAGCCACTCTTGTGCACTTTCAAGTAATCACATGGTCCTTGAATGTCAATTATTCATTGTGCATTGAAATTCATTGAGGAAGAATATGGGCATCTGTATGAAGGTAATTTTTCATGAGGTGTCATTGAGAAAGTCCACTTTTGGGCTACATGCAGCCATGACTGATATAGACCATGGATATGAAGGGAGGAAAAGTGTGTATACAGTAAACACATTGACTCAGTCACTGTTACTATCCAACATCATATGACTCTACCTTTTAATTCTAGAATTCCAAGAGCTCCATCTTTTCCTGGATAAACTGTTGGCAGTTTGTACATGTCTGTAAAACTGGTGCTATAGTTAGAATAGCGAGGGACTAACACTTTAAACAGTTTTAATACCAAGTCCTTCTCCTGGAAAATACAAAAAAAAATATTATTAGATTAAACAAATGACAAAAATGAACACAAAACTCTAAATAAATGAAATCTAGCCAATAACATGCTTTCTTGACCTTCAAACTGTTACTCCGTTTATCCAGTACAAGAGTTACTTTCATCTTTTATTAAACAACCAAATAATTGTTTTATCAATCATAGCAGTGTTAAAGTGAAAGATGGCCAGAATTTGCTACACATAGATCTAGGTTCCAAAGTTGTCAAGATTGAGAATCGATCCTATGTTACATACAATTAATTATCTTCATTTCAAAATATCATCTTCAACACAACTGGCTTTACCTATATTTATAAATATTGAAGGGTTTTTCTCATGTCTGTAACCAAGTAAATTACCAGAAAACTTACCAACAACCAATAATCAGCCATTTCCATAGTTTTAGGATCTTTGGGACCATTTTTAATGGCCAACTGAAGTAGCTGCAATTAAAAATATAAAACTCAGATTAAGATTAAAAGATAAGTTATTTAACGGTATACACTCATCATCATTACATTTTGGTAGTAGATTTTGCCTTTTATTCCTCTGAAGCTGATAAAATAAAATCAGACAAGTACTGACAACCTGTGTTCGCGTGTTTACGTCCCTGTAACTTGGCGGTTCGGTAAAAGAGCTGACAGAATAAGTACCAGGCTTTAAAAAAAAAGTACTGGGGTCGATTCAATCAACTAAAAATCCTTCAAGGCGGTGTCCCAGCATGGCCGCAGTCTAATGACTGAAACAAGTCAAAAATAAAAGATGAATATTAAAGATAGCGATCTGGGAGATTCGTTGGCCATAGACAAAATGCTTAGCAGCATTTCTTCCAGCTCTTTATATTCTGAGTTCAAATGCCACCGAGGTCAACTTTGTCTTTCAGCTCTTCGGGATCGATAAAATAAAGTACCAATCAATCACTAGGGTCGATCTAATCGACTAACCTTCACCGTCAATTGTTGCTGGCTTTGTGCCAAAATTTGAAACAATTATTATTAGGAAGAGAGATGAGAACGGGATAAATGGTTATCTTATGAACTTTAATAGCTCACATCTGTTTCTGCTATAAGATGCAGTGGACTCATAGTTGAGTGCCTGAATAATACCTTATAACTTCATCGAAACCTCGAAAATGAAGTGCAATTTATTTGGGAAAGAATGACATTTGCGCTTATATAGGGCACGGCATCAATAATAAAACCGAAATATTAAACACAGTTATTAATATTGTATTATATTGTGTTCTTAAAGAATAACGAGTTTCTTTTTTTTATTTGGTTCTGTATAATTATTTCTAATTATCATTACTTAATTGTTAATGTGTTTTTTTTTACTGTTTGTACGCGTTGTAAAACCACCACTATTTCTATTTCTCCGCCCTTAACGTTTTGGGCCACAGATATTAATTAATGATTTACTACTGATTGGTTTGATTATATGAAATCATGGAAAAAAGTAATTCTAGTCAGGACATTTCGTGGTACTTACTCTTTCTGTGTAACCTCTAGCTTCATCAAGACGATGGTAGTAAGATTCTATTCGTTCATATCGGACTACAGCAGTAACTGTTCTACGAAGTCGTTCTAAACGAGCTGACGGGCCGCCACCAAGCCCCAAAGTGGCACTCATATACCTTGGACGTGAACGAACGACAAACTTCAACATTTTAATCGTTGAATCTGCGATTCCGAGTTAAGAAACTTCCCACAGACAAGAAGTGCTTGTGTCCGGTGTCAATTGTAAAATGTCTACTATTCACTCACAGACAACAGAGATACACTCTCTCCCTCTCTTTCTCACACACACATGCGTGCATATATACATACATACATATACACACACACGCACCAATATACATTCACACATAATATACTTCCTTGTTTTTTCTTTTTCCCTGCCGGGAATATTTCTATTGAGGACCCTTAGTTTAACCAACACCGTCAATCTCAACATGTAAACTCGCTTGGGTTGTTTCGTTCTTTCTGTTTGTCTTTAGCAAAACTGATGTAATATTCAATACGTGAAATAGAGGGTCATGTGTATATTTTTTACCAAGTAAACCTTTTCTTTGTAAAACCGATATATATATGTTTTAAATATCAACAAGAATGATGAAGCCAGCGGCTAATTTTAATATTTTCACACCAAAGAAACGTTCAGTTTCGCTAACAAGAATTAATGAAATTACATTTATTTACAATACATCATCTCTGTGACCGTCACTTGTTTTCTTCTTTTAATTAAATAGCTTATTTAAAAAAATACTTGTAAGTAACTTTAATAAAATTGTTAATAATTTAATGTAAACAGTTAAATATATATATATATATATATATATATATATATATATATACACACACACGCACATGCACGTGTACCTCTGTATTATTTACTCATTCGTCGTGTCATAGCAAATATGAACCCGTTAACCGTTAAAGGTTCCAGTTACTAACAATCTTAGATATATTCAGAATCTGCACGTGGTCTTCATTGCCGACTAAATTACGAAATAAGGTTTATAAATTTTCAACAGATTCATCAGAAGAACAACAACAAATGCTTTAAGTGGCTGCATCTTTAACGAAGATATTTCTGTTTAATTTCAAAGGTAGCAAGTTGGCCTTAAAATGACCGAAGCGACAACAAATACTAATAATGATGGAGAAGCGACCCCGTTTGATACATCGAGGTATAAATCAAATGAACATGCAGAGGATTTTGGATATAATTTCTACCCAGACAGAGCGAGTGCCAAACGGAAAACTTTCTGGGAAAAAATGTGGACTGAAGGTCGTGGAAAGAAATTTAAGTGTGAGGCTAATGTGACATGGTGTGTGGAAAATCGTGAGTGTTCATTATTTTCTACTCTTCTGATATTTCTGGTGTTTCTTAAATAATGTTTTGTGAAATGAAATTAACTAAACGAAGAAGGATTGCGATGCCGGGTTGACCTTGTTCATTGACTAGACACAATGTTTTAAGATCAAGCAGCACATACAATTTGTCATTGTCAGTCAAAGACCTTAGGGACTTTAATAATGGGATTTTAAACTTTTAATGTTCAAGTCTCGTTATACCAAGTGCTTTTACCTTTTGTTCTGCGACATGTCTTAAAAGGTCTGTAATGTCGTTGTTTATATTTTGATAAATGCCTGTATTAAAAGAAAACAAAGAATGGAAAATGAGAAGTGAAAGCTTTTTGAGAAATAAAGGTCCAATGATATTGGGTGACAAAATTCATCAGAGCGCTGTTCCATGAACTGGATAAAAGTAATTCTTTTCACATCTACCTCTAATGCCCTTGGGAAAGGGCACTCAATCTAATTTCCTGTCCCTAAAGTTTTTTGTTTGGCTACCAATGCAGGAACTTAGTATTGATAAAATGACGATCAGTATACAAACGTTACTCTTTTATTGATTTCATTCATTCATTGGTTTAGTTGGCCATGCTATAACGGCGAAGAAAATTAACAAAATGTACTACGGGCGCAGGCGTGGCTGTGTAGTAAGAGGCTTGCTTCCCAACTACATGGTTCCGGGTTCAGTTCCACTGAGTGCCATTCTGGGCAAGTGTCTTCTACTGTAGCTTCGGACCGTCCAAACTGACAAACAAACGAGGAGGGTATAAGGTGTGAGACGTGCTAAAAATAACGGTTAAATAGCCCTTAGATCACGCACCAAAACCGTTTTTTGTTTTGTTTTTGCATAATCGTATGAATTCCCGTGTGTAGAATACAATTTCGCAAACAATATTAAAAGTTGTGAGGGGTTACATGGCGTGCTTAATGAAGAATTCCGCCCATGTGTGTGTGTGTGTGTGTGTATTGACCGTTGACTGAACACTATTCAATTTTTTTCTCCGTGTTTTTCTCCTTGTCTCCGTATTCTTTCTGTTGAAGAGCGTAGCTCGAAACGTCAAAGACTTTCCGTATTCCCGAGCGTCATACTAATATATACTTTTGTTATTTACACCACCTGTCCTCGTCTGTTGTTATTATTTGTATATTCTCCC
>NC_069000.1:7325806-7327135 GCF_001194135.2 Octopus bimaculoides
GCTTGACATTTTTATAGAGAACCCATTTCTCATCACCAGTCACTATTCGGTTCAAAAGAGGTTCATTTGTGAGATGTGACAGCAAGGAAGAGCACACATTCACTCTCTGCATGCAATTAGACTCGGAATTTGCTGACTTTTTCACTGGCGTGCAGGTGTCAATGAATGGTTGAATGAACAAATCCAAGCTTCTCTGCTAGTTCCTCAACAGTTATGATGGGATTTTGTTCCACCAGGTTTTGCAGGTCGTCCTCATCGAGATCTACACATCATCCAGGACAAGGATCATCTTCTAGACTCTAGTTTCCAGCCTGGAATATCTGGAACTACCGTTGACACTGGTTCATGCTTTTTGTCCAATTCCCATATACTGCATTAATATTCCTCACACTTTCCATTGTGTTGTTGCCTTTATTGAACTCATAAAGCAAAATAGGCCAAATATGCTCTTTTGTCACTTCCATTATAGCTTTGAAAAAATAACTGTTACAATCGAACTGTACTCTTCAAAAATTTCAGTAAGAATAAGGACAAGGTAAAATGACTACCTGCTTTTATAGCAAGTTGATGCAGGTAGTTTATCCTGTCCCCCTCTGACTTTTTGTTCATGCAATTGCAAAAACCACATTTTTTATGAGATGACCCAATATTTTGAGTAGGCCGTTTCTCTGTTGTACATTCTCTACATTCATCAATCTCTCATAATAACAACTCCATGGCTCTTTTCAGCAATACCATAATTCTCTCAACTACACTCCCTTACAATCTAGAACACCTCACCCCTCTGATCCTTACATCACAGAATGTGTACAGAAGTTACTTTCTGCTTCTTCCTTTGTTTAGTACACCTCACATCTAGCTTCTCTTTTAGCTGCTTGATATTACTCTCTGCTGCTCCCTTTCTAGTCTTTCCAAACCTGTCCCTTAACTTTTATTACACTATGTACCGTATTATTTTACCATTATTTTATTTTCCATCAAGCTGAAAAGCAATTATGTATATAAATTCATTTGTTTTCTCTTTCTTGTTCTCTTTTAAATGTAGATCCTATGGTGAAATTACTTTTAAGAGCTTTGAAACGTCATGGTTGGTAAGATGAACATTATTACAGGCAATTTCATTTAATTAATATTACATAATTTATGATTACAAAGATCAAGGTCAAATGTCTGCTGTCATCCCTGGACTTTAGTAAACAATACATTTTCATTAACCTCAAGGTCAAATGTCTGCTGTCATCCCTGGACTTTAGTAAACAATACATTTTCATTAACCTCAAGGTCAAATGTCTGCTGTCATCCCTGGACTTTAGTAAACAATACATTTTC